>NC_085013.1:961300-1043938 GCF_963854185.1 Sardina pilchardus
GTATCAGCGTGAGCATCTCTCTGGGTTTTCCATCTTCACTCCTGTCGCCCTGAGAGAGGGCTGTGCGGTCATCAGTAAAACACAGACGGTGTCTGCTGCTACGCTGTATCTGGAGTCACGGTGGGGGATTCACACACCTCTCTGTGTCATGTCACAGAATATCCTGCTCAACTATCTCTGCTCAACTACACACACACACACACACACACACACACATAGTACACACACTCACACACACACACACACACACACACACACACACACATATAGTACACACACTCACACACACACACACACACACACACACACACACAAACAAACTTCGCTAGAGGACACCTTCCATCGACTACTGATGGATCAGTAGACAAGATGCACAAAAGGGTTCTTACTGTAGGTCCTTAAAGATAAATGTGAGATAAAAGATATGTCCCACCTTACTTTTCTGTCCTTCAGAGGCAATAGATCTCACTAACAGTTTTTTTCAACTGCTTATACAATGAATCTTTGCTAGTCACACAATAACACACACAAATCTAACAGGAAGTAACTTGCTTGTGTTTTTCAAGCACAATACTATAAAACACTAGAAAAATGGCAGACATATTTGCCACTTATTCACACTCAGTCCTCAATGTACAAACACTGATGCAACATGATGTATCCAAAATGTCATATTATGACAAAAGTGATTATAATGTGAGGCGAATGTTTGCTTTAGAGATGTGTTTATGACATTTTGAATGTTGTTTGTCATTTTGCTGGAGATTTGAGGCATTTTGCATTTTGTGTGAGTTTTGAAAAACAGACATAAGAGTTTTAAAAATGTGTGTAAACAGTTGTAAAGAACTGTAATATATTAATAACTACAATCAGTAGAGTTTAAACATTGATAGAAGTGGCCAGAAGTGTGCTGTTTAAATGATGAGACGCACTGGACGTGTGCTGTAGGAGCACACAATATGTGTTGAACAGCTGTAAATTGCTTTGCTATTCAAGAAATGAGAGCCAGGTAATGAGACCAAGAATAAGACATGATGCAGACAGACACCTTTGTTAGACAATGGCAGATAAAGGCAATCATCTCAACGTTGTTTTTCTCCCCTGGAAACGAGTCTATTATCCTGCCCTCAGCCATTCTCTTCTTCTTTCAAACGGCCATCAGGCTGAGTCAATGGATTCATTATTTGGAATGACACAGACAATTTAGCAGCGCATTACCCTCTCTGTCTGCTCAGCGGCTCCTCACACGCCATGCTGGCTGTGCGTTATACGGCGTGGCATCACTCACAGGGGGACACAGGAGCTCCTCAAGTTATCACCACGCCAACATGCACTGCTGCATTATGGGAAGAATGTGTCAGAAGTGGGCATTGTATGATGCAAAGTATTGCTACACAAATGTGGCTGTCCTGTACGAAAAACCGAGGGTGTTCTGGAATGAATGACTAATGCTTTAATCACATCCGGCCCAGATCTGCACCTGGTCCTGTTCAGATTCGGTCTAAATCAAGTCTAGATCCTTCAAATCTTGTCAAAATCCAGTCCATATTGTCTCTACTGTACATCTACTCCAAAGACAGAGATACAGAATAGTCTTAAAACTCTTCCTGAATCTCACCAAGTGCGCTGTCTGTATCCACATTGGCATCGCTGTAATCTCTCCTCCTTTCCCTCCCCTTCCCACAGGACACTGCTGGCTCTAGGATGTCATGTGGTACAAGTCAATGCTAATGCAGAGGACGACCTGAAGAAAGTCAAACTCCCAAAGAAGTGAGTCAGTCTCTCTCTCTCTCTCTCTCTCTCTCTCTCTCTCTCTCTCTCTCTCTCTCCAAAAGTCCTCCTCTTGCTTAGCTCCTTCAGCGTTCACCATCAGGAGTGGGATCTGAGAAGCTCTGGTATCTAGTGAGGCATCCTGGAAGGCTTCCTGCATACTAAGCACTTGTAAATGTTGACCTTGTTTGTTTGGTTGGGTTTTGTAGCTACATGATGTCAAATGGCTATAAGCCCACGCCTCTGGAGCTGTCAGACGTGAAGCTCACACCAGCCCAGGAGCTGTTGGTGGATAAGCTGGCAGAGAACGCCCACAACGTTTGGGCCAAGGACCGCATCAAGCAGGGATGGACCTATGGCATCCAGCAGGTACTGATGAAGCCTTAAGCAATGCCTCTCATTGGCTCAGAATAGTTATTGACATGTGAGACTGCAGACATCCACCCACCCATTATTTTCAACTTCATATGGCTAAATAAGTATAGCATTTACACTATGCATGAAGTGCGAAAGTAGAACTGGCCAGAATAGACGAGGTAAGCAAGTGCATAAATTATCCTGTGAATTAAAATTGAGACAACAACATGTGTGGTAATTATTCAGTGGAACATTTCAAGTAAAGCATAAGCAGATGTCTAGACACAGCTCTCTTTCTTGGGGGAGGCGGTGAGGGGGCATCCACTCCAGCAGATAAACATGATGTAAGGGAAAACAGGATAGTTATAATTATGACAAATGCTCAATTAATCCCCTACTCCCCCGGAAGGATTGACAAGCCAGTCGGAACAGACAACAGCTTGGAGCTCCGTCCCCCAAGTGGGACTGATGCTGGCTACAGTTACTATACATGCTCTGCTGTGCTCTGAGTGTTTCTCTTCTCTGCTCTTCTCTTCTCTGCTCTTCTCTTCTGTTTTCTCTTCTTCTGGCTCCTCTCTTTTCATCTTCTCTTTCTCCTCTTATGGTGCTCTCTCTACGGTACGTTCTTCCTTTCTGTCCTCTTTGCTCTTGTTTTCTTGTGTTCTCTTCTATCTGTATTTTCTTCACCATGCTTTCCTCTCCTTCATCCTCTCTCATCCTCTCCTCTTTTGCCTGATGTGCTATGTCTTGTATAAAGGACCTGAAGAATAAGCGCAACCCCCGTCTAGTGCCCTACGCGCTGCTTGATGAGCGCACAAAGAAGTCCAATCGAGACAGCTTACGGGAAGCCATCCGCACACTCATTGGCTATGGCTACAACATAGAACCACCTGACCAGGAAGGGGGTGAGTCTGTCAATCTCTATTCCTGTCACCTACAAATGTGTCCTGAAAACACTAGAAATACCTACGTCAAACAAACATTTTAAAAGAAGTTCAAAGGCCCTCTCTGTTTCAAAATATTTTAAAAGGCTTTATTATCATGGCTTGGTCGTTCAAACCTTTTAAAACACTCTGACGTGTTTCAGCACCAAGCCTTTTTCAGGGAGTTAAGCAGTTCTTTTGGGGAGGAGATGTCCTTTTGAAATACCACTCTACCAATCATGTGCACATGTATATTTCCTTCATCAAAGATGGGAGAGAAGTGTTGTGTTAAAAGTTAAAACAGCTATGATGGTTGCTAGGGTAGCCATGTTGGTTGCTAGGGTTGTTGCAAGGTTGATATTACAGTGGTAGTTGCTAGTTTGTTGCGAGGGTAATTGAGATGGTGGCTAGCGTAGACATGGTGGTTGCTATGCCAAATAAAGTGGTTGCTGTGCTGGTTGCTGGGGTCATGTTAGTTGCTATGGTGGTTGCTAGGCTGACATTGTAATTGTGGTTGCTAGGTTGTTGCTAGGGTAATTTAAATGGTTGCTGGGGTGTTGCTGGGGTACATATGCCAAATAAAGGGGTTGCTATGCTGGTTGCTAGATTGACATGGTCTAATGGATGTTAATAGACAGATAGTATAATGCATGTTGATAAAGAAATAGTTGAATTCTAAGTTAAACGGTTCAAGTTAGTGTACAGAAAAAGTTGTAAGCGGAATAATAATAGATAAGAACCCTAGGAAGAACAGCACTGTTTCATGCACTTTAATTAAGGTGGTGTGGCTGTCCCGTCTGTATTCATGACTTTGTGTCTGTATGAGCTGCTGAAGAGCATGGCTTTAGCAGTGCACTCAGCTCTATGGTGGCATTTTCAGTTCAAATACTGTACACTTGAATGTCAACATTTCCAATAGGAAGAGTTCAGGCAATGTAAAGAGCATGTAAAGCATGTCAAAGTTACCTTTAGCAATGCATACGCATCATGGCTGCCACATGTATTCCCTGTTTGGTATGTCGGTTGTGCACATCCTCAAAGCATTAACTCAGCGTGTACACACAACGCAATATTCACGTGAATATTATAGGCCATAGTATAGCACAGTATGGCACTGTACATGAAAATGCAAGAGTCTGCAGAAACTTGCAAAGTGCACAGCAGACATATTACTTTTGACAGGGAATAACAGTGTATTTACCAATTCATGCCTTTAAGTTGGTCTTTTACTTAGATTGTATATGTTATTTTTGCGATGTTCAGCTATTTCTCAAGCGGTTTCAAGTCGTTTCACCGAGTGAAAATGTTGCTATTTTTAGTTTTCACCGTTTCCCATTCAGAACTATGCTCATTTTAGTTCCTTAAAGTTGTATACACATACAGCCAACAAATTATAGAGCGTTCACATTTGATCATGACTGACTGGTGTATGTTGATGTTTATCAAGCGTGTGTGTCTATGTCTAATTCTGTGTTCTACAGGGAGATAACTCTTAATCAGACTTTAATGACTGTTGATTTTTCACAGACTGATTATGCTTTGTTGTTGTTTCCCAGTCTAATGCTGATTGAAAGGTTGAATGGTGAAGTGTGTTCTTCTTTTGGCCATGGGCAATTCTGGATCACAAGAATTCATTTAAATGCATCTCTCTCTATGCTTGGACTTTAATTAAGAAATGGAAGGGAACTATAGAAAATAAATTGTTGACTTAGAATGTTAATTTATTTTTGCATGACTACCACAGGCACACTCACAATACATTTTCTAATACATGGCTATGTACTATTTGCACTCTAATAACATCCTGCAGAGTAAGAGTTATACCACATGACAGACTCTCAATCGTAATCATTTCCTCCATGGTTCAGTAACACTGTTTGGCCTATCTTATGACAATGACATGTAAACACGTTATCTTTTTTATTTGTCTCATGCCCGATATGAAAACCCAGGAAAGACTCATCCAACTCATTCGTTGTAAACTCATGTGTGGTATGGTGGTATGGTGGTAGCAAAATGTCCTTCACCCTTGTGTCTGCCGGCAGGTCACGCGGTGGAGAGGCTGAGCATCGATAAGATCCGCTTCTTCCGGGTGGAGCGCACGTATGCGGTGAAGACAGGGAAGTGGTACTTTGAGTTTGAGGCGGTAACGGGGGGAGACATGCGCGTGGGCTGGGCCCGGCCTGCCTGTAGGCCAGATGTGGAGCTGGGGACGGACGACCTGGCCTTTGTGTTCGATGGCTACAAGGTCAGTCCAACTACAGCCAAATAACATTTACAGAGCTGTCCAAATAATCTGCAAGTAATGTAAAGAGTTGCATTTTGTCTTGAGTCTTTAATCATCACAAGTGACTTTAAATAACAAGCCCTGCAAAGACAGACAGACAGACAGACAGGGAATTCAAGGTCTGAGTAGCTTATACTGTAAGACATCACACACTACATACACTTACAACATAAACAGTATGATGAAATAATAAATCCACATGAATAATATTATGGCCAGTAAAAAATAACTAGAAATGCAATTCCAAGGAATTACCAGTGCATGAAAATGCAAAAATAGATAGATAATGTAGATATGGTTGCTAAGGTGTAGCTAGGGTAAACATGGTGGTTGCATAGTTTACAGAGAGTTGATAGTGTGAAGGTAGACAGTTTAAAGATGAAACATTCCAGTTCTAACTTAACTAATGATTTCTATTCATGTTAAAATGTTGATTAGCTAACTTAGCTAATGATTTCGAACAGTTACGCTAAAAATGCTAATTATGCTAGCAATGCTAACTTTACTAACAATGCTAACCAGGTTGATTAGCTAACTTAACCGATGATTTCTAGCAGTAATGCTAAAAATGCTAACTATGCTAACAATGCTAAATTTGCTAACAATGCGAACCAGGTTGATTAGCTAACTTAGTTGATGATTTTTTGCAGTTATGCTAAAAATGCTAACCATGCTAACCATGCTAACTAGCTAACTTGCTAGTGAGGACTTTTATTTTGAAACATTTGTTGCTAGGGTATCCATGGTGGCCACTATCAGGAAATAAGAAGTTACTGCAGTATAATCATGTTGGTTGCTATGGAAACGGTCATAAACACTTCATTTTAATGGTTGCTATGTTGGTTGCTAGGTACATGAAGGTTTCATGTAGTTGACTGGAGGCATAGTGGATGATAACTGACAGTTGGAATGGTTGAACAGTTCAATAGTTGAGTAGTTTCAATGGTTAAATGATTTAATAGTGTATTATTGCAGTGAGGACTTTTATTTTGAAACAGTTGTGGACAGAGGAAACAGTTAACAGGATATGTAGTCTTCTGAGAGACTGTATGCTTAAAGCCAGAGAAACTGACAGTTGGTGCCCAGTTGGCCGGCCACCTGGCGTAAGATTCTAATTGCTGCCGTGATGTCATAATGGGCAATGTTAAGTCTATGGGGGAAATTGTAATAGTTTTTATTTAATAGTTTAAAAAGTATAAAAGTTACAGAGAAAAATACATTGCACCCATGTCCTAAGTAAGACCTACGTAACAAAGTTTGAATGAAGTTTCTACGTTAAACGGTTGAGACTGCATTAAAGGCGTTAGAGGAAGATGTTTTACAACTAGAGAAAGTAATTCCAGGGAATTACGAGTGCATGAAAATGCAAACATTTCTGCTTAGGACGCACAGGAAACAGTTGAACAGGATCTGTAGTCTTATTAGATCCAGAGTGTATGCTTAAAGCCTGAGGGAGAGAGAGTTCTAGCATAGGATTCTAATTGCCAGTGTGATGGCATAATCGCAATGTTAAGTCTATGGGGAAATTTTAATAGTTTTTATCAGAGCCATATAAAGAGAGAGTTGCGACAACTCCATTGACGCTAATGTTCCATATTTTCTCAACAATAGTTCCCGGAAGTTAGGATCGAACACTAATAGCGTTCTCGTTAACAGACAGTAAAAGACGGTTATTCTATGATTCTAACGAACAGTCAAAATCGCTTCCGGGAACTATTTGAACTACTTGAAGTTACACAAACCACGTCACAAACCAAATTTTCTGTACCCGGGTTGTCGCAACTCTCTCTTTATATGGCTCTGGTTTTTATTTAATTCGGTTTTTAAGTGATGATGTAACAATGGAATCCTGCAATCTGATTGGCTGTTGGAATCCTGCAATCTGATTGGCTCCCAGAATCCTGCAATCTGATTGGCTGTTGGAATCCTGCAATCTGATTGGCTCCTGGAATCCTGCAATTTGATTGGCTCCCAGAATCCTGCAATCTGATTGGCTGTTGGAACCCTGCAATCTGATTGGCTCCCAGAATCCTGCGATTTGATTGGCTCCCAGAATCCTGCAATCTGATTGGCTGTTGGAATACTGTAATCTGATTGGCCCCCAAAATCCTGCAATCTGATTGGCTCTCAGAATCCTGTGATTTGATTGGCTCCCAGAATCCTGCAATTTGATTGGCCCCCAGAATCCTGCAATTTGATTGGCTCCCAGAATCCTGCAATCCGATTGGCTGTTGGAACCCTGCAATCTGATTGGCTCCCAGAATCCTGCAATCTGATTGGCTGTTGGAGCCCTGCAATCTGATTGGCTCCCAGAATCCTGCAATCTGATTGGCTGTTGGAACCCTGCAATCTGATTGGCTCCCAGAATCCTGCAATCCGATTGGCTGTTGGAACCCTGCAATCTGATTGGCTCCCGGAATCCTGCAATCTGATTGGCTCCCAGAATCCTGCAATCTGATTGGCTGTTGGAACCCTGCAATCTGATTGGCTCCCAGAATCCTGCAATCTGATTGGCTGTTGGAATCCTGCAATCTGATTGGCTGTAGGAATCCTGCAATCTGATTGGCTCCCAGAATCCTGCAATCCGATTGGCTGTTGGAACCCTGCAATCTGATTGGCTCCCAGAATCCTGCAATCTGATTGGCTGTTGGAGCCCTGCAATCTGATTGGCTCCCAGAATCCTGCAATCTGATTGGCTGTTGGAACCCTGCAATCTGATTGGCTCCCAGAATCCTGCAATCCGATTGGCTGTTGGAACCCTGCAATCTGATTGGCTCCCGGAATCCTGCAATCTGATTGGCTCCCAGAATCCTGCAATCTGATTGGCTGTTGGAACCCTGCAATCTGATTGGCTCCCAGAATCCTGCAATCTGATTGGCTGTTGGAATCCTGCAATCTGATTGGCTGTAGGAATCCTGCAATCTGATTGGCCCCCATAATCCTGCAATCTGATTGGCTGTTGGAATCCTGCAATCTGATTGGCTGTTGGAATCCTGCAATCTGATTGGCTCCCAGAATCCTGCAATCTGATTGGCTGTTGGAATCCTGTAATCTGATTGGCTGTTGGAATCCTGCAATCTGATTGGCTGTTGGAATCCTGCAATTTGATTGGCTCCCAGAATCCTGCAATTTGATTGGCTCCCAGAATCCTGCAATCTGATTGGCTGTTGGAATCCTGCAATTTGATTGGCTCCCAGAATCCTGCAATCTGATTGGCTGTTGGAATCCTGCAATCTGATTGGCTCCCAGAATCCTGCAATTTGATTGGCTCCCAGAATCCTGCAATCTGATTGGCTCCTGGAATCCTGCAATCTGATTGGCTCCCAGAATTCTGCAATCTGATTGGCTGTTGGAACCCTGCAATCTGATTGGCTCCCAGAATTCTGCAATCTGATTGGCTGTTGGAATCCTGCAATCTGATTGGCTGTTGGAATCCTGCAATCTGATTGGCTCCCAGAATCCTGCAGTCTGATTGGCTGTTGGAATCCTGTAATCTGATTGGCTGTTGGAATCCTGCAATCTGATTGGCTGTTGGAATCCTGCAATCTGATTGGCTGTTGGAATCCTGCAATCTGATTGGCTCCCAGAATCCTGCAATCTGATTGGCTGTTGGAATCCTGCAATATGATTGGCTCCTGGAATCCTGCAATATGATTGGCTCCTGGAATCCTGCAATCCGATTGGCTGTTGGAACCCTGCAATCTGATTGGCTCCCGGAATCCTGCAATCTGATTGGCTCCCAGAATCCTGCAATCTGATTGGCTGTTGGAACCCTGCAATCTGATTGGCTCCCAGAATCCTGCAATCTGATTGGCTGTTGGAATCCTGCAATCTGATTGGCTCCCAGAATCCTGCAATCTGATTGGCTGTTGGAATCCTGCAATCTGATTGGCTCCTGGAATCCTGCAATCTGATTGGCTCCCAGAATCCTGCAATCTGATTGGCTGTTGGAACCCTGCAATCTGATTGGCTCCCAGAATCCTGCAATCTGATTGGCTGTTGGAACCCTGCAATCTGATTGGCTCCCAGAATCCTGCAATCTGATTGGCTGTTGGAATCCTGCAATATGATTGGCTCCTGGAATCCTGCAATCCGATTGGCTGTTGGAACCCTGTAATCTGATTGGCTCCCGGTATCCTGCAATCTGATTGGCTCCCAGAATCCTGCAATCTGATTGGCTGTTGGAATCCTGCAATTTGATTGGCTCCCAGAATCCTGCAATCTGATTGGCTCCTGGAATCCTGCAATCTGATTGGCTCCCAGAATTCTGCAATCTGATTGGCTGTTGGAACCCTGCAATCTGATTGGCTCCCAGAATTCTGCAATCTGATTGGCTGTAGGAATCCTGCAATCTGATTGGCTGTTGGAATCCTGCAATCTGATTGGCTGTAGGAATCCTGCAATCTGATTGGCTGTTGGAATCCTGCAATCTGATTGGCTCCCAGAATCCTGCAATTTGATTGGCTCCCAGAATCCTGCAATCTGATTGGCTGTTGGAATCCTGCAATCTGATTGGCCCCCATAATCCTGCAATCTGATTGGCTGTTGGAATCCTGCAATCTGATTGGCTGTTGGAATCCTGCAATTTGATTGGCTCCCAGAATCCTGCAATCTGATTGGCTCCTGGAATCCTGCAATCTGATTGGCTCCCAGAATCCTGCAATCTGATTGGCTGTTGGAACCCTGCAACCTGATTGGCTCCCAGAATTCTGCAATCTGATTGGCTGTAGGAATCCTGCAATCTGATTGGCTGTTGGAATCCTGCAATCTGATTGGCTGTAGGAATCCTGCAATCTGATTGGCTGTTGGAATCCTGCAATCTGATTGGCTCCCAGAATCCTGCAATTTGATTGGCTCCCAGAATCCTGCAATCTGATTGGCTGTTGGAATCCTGCAATCTGATTGGCCCCCATAATCCTGCAATCTGATTGGCTGTTGGAATCCTGCAATCTGATTGGCTGTTGGAATCCTGCAATCTGATTGGCTCCCAGAATCCTGCAATCTGATTGGCTGTTGGAATCCTGCAATCTGATTGGCTGTTGGAATCCTGCGGTTTGATTGGCTCCCAGAATCCTGCAATCTGATTGGCTGTTGGAATCCTGCAATTTGATTGGCTGTTGGAATCCTGCAATCTGATTGGCTGTTGGAACCGTGCAATCTGATTGGCTCCCAGAATCCTGCAATCTGATTGGCCCCCAGAATCCTGCAATTTGATTGGCTCCCAGAATCCTGCAATCTGATTGGCCCCCAGAATCCTGCAATCTGATTGGCTGTTGGAATCCTGCAATCTGATTGGCCTCCAGAATCCTGCAATCTGATTGGCTGTTGGAATCCTGCAATCTGATTGGCTCCCAGACTCCTGCAATGTATTGGTTATGTGTGTTAAATTATAGCTCAGAACTCAGGTTTCAGTCTTTCGGAATTAACCCTTATAAACGACCCTGTTGTGCCAAATGGGCTTTGGTTAGCCTCAGACTCACTCACTATGAGGCTGCGCTGCTAATGCTAGTCATAGCTATGCTAGTTAGCCAAGGACTAGCGTACCATGCCCGTGAAGTAGCTGGTTGTTGGTATCCAACATGGCGGCGCAATGTTAAGTCTATGGAGAAATTTGTAATAGTTTTCAATTCATAGTTCAAAAAGTGTAAAAGTTACAAAGTTGAAAAATACATAGCTGAAGACACATATGTAAGATCTACGCGATTCAGTTTGAATGAAGTTTCTACGTTAAACGGTTGAGGCTGAATTAGACGCACAAATTCGTTAGAAGAAAAATAAGAAGAAGATATCGGATAACATAAGAGTGCATTTTCATGCACTCTAATAAGAAGTTTTGGAATAACAGTACAGTGCATTTTCATGCACTGTAATAAATCAAGGATCCACATGAATGCACTAAGGGATGTACTGTATAAGCATGAGGCGCTTGCAGTGACAGGGCAGGGACTGAGCCTGTCATTCAGGATGCAGTGGTAAGGTGCAACAGTGTAGGGATCAAGTCTAGAGACAAAAAAAGTCTAGGGACAAAATATCCTGCAAAACAATTAGTGTCACGGTAAAGGAGTTATGTGTGACTCGTACAACTACATTCATTAGCAAAGGATCCATCAGGCCCATTTGCTAATTTGTTGTCATTTATATTTAATAGGTTGATAATTGATACTGTATGTTAGAAAAGCCATAAATCTGTCATTTTTGAACGCACATCAGATTTTCTTGCACCAGATTTGTGGCCTGCATGGCGACCTGTCCTTGGCACACTCCTTGAGAACTCCCTCTTGATTGCCTCTTTGGTGTGATTTCTTGGAGAGTGGATTTGTCATTGTCCTCTAAAGACACCTTCAAAGCCCTCTTTCCTGACTGCTTCAATGCACCCTGGAGCTACAGTACTAGCACATGTGCTTCTTTAAAGCACCCTTTTGAGCTCCAGACGCAGAGCACAGACTATATATAAAGGAGGTGTCTATTATAATGGAAATATTCTTTGAGCCTTTTGAGCATTATTGGTAAAGTGTTGACGCCTTCCAAGGTCAAACTTAAAACCCAAGGTCAGTACAAAAAGGCAATCAAGGTGCCTTTTCCATGGAGTTGTACAAATATTGCCACAATCTGTTACAATCTGTTAGCAATCTGTAAGCAGCACCTCTCATTGTCTACACACACACACACACACACACACACACATACACCCACACACACATACGCATAGACACCCACACACACACACAAAAACGTTCTACAAGACTATTTATTGTCTTTACTCCCTTTGACGCTATATATGACTGTATTGAATGTTTTCCAAGCTACAATGCAGCAATCCTCAGTGTCTCCTCTGAGACTGATTACGTCTGATCTCAGCCAATTTATTGGACCTGTCTGTCTGTCCTAATGGCTTCATTTCTCTCTTCAGTACATAACTCTGTTGTGTTGTTGTTGTTGTTGTTTCAGGGTCACCGGCTGCATATGGGCAGTCGTCTCTTTGGCCGGTGTTGGCACGCAGGTGATGTGGTGGGCTGTATGATTAACATGGAGGACAAGTCCATGATCTTCACCCTCAACGGAGAGATTCTCATCACCAACAAGGGCTCCGAGCTCTGCTTTGCTGACTTCGAGACGGAGGATGGTGAGGGAGGGGGGAGGATGATATTTAGGGAAGCTTTAAGAGTCGGTGTTAATCCAATCCCCTTTCTGTCACCTTTTTCTCTCGCTGTCATACTGTAATCTCCCTCCGCCGATAATCAGGTCTTATTTCTCTCTGAAAACCTCTAAGTGCCAAATGTTTAAATATAGATCCTTACTTGCTTCATTGTGTCATCAGTCATCTCTGACCTGGAGCCAGTTTACTGTGCACAGTTTGACCTTGATTGGTGCAGCCAGATCTCCCCTCTACACCCAAACACACCCATCCATCCATCCCTCCATCATTTCTTCATCAGTTGTCTGCCATTCTGTTTCCTTGTAGGCTTCTTATACTCTACCTGATAACTCTCATGTCCAACTCCCTCCTCTACAAACCCAATGCCCACCATATTGTCCTCTCCTTTATGTCTTCATTAGACTTTGTCTTGTTATCTAGTTGTTTTTAGACCCAATAACTCCTAAACCAGTTGCATGTAGTTCTCTATGAAGGTCTGAAGAGATGTGCCTGTTTGTGTTGCTCTCCCCGCAGGATTCATCCCTGTGTGCAGTCTGGGTCTGTCCCAGGTGGGCCGGATGAACCTGGGCAAAGATGCCAGCACCTTTAAGTACTACACCATGTGTGGGCTGCAGGAGGGCTTTGAGCCATTTGCTGTCAACATGAACCGTGAGGTCACGATGTGGTTTAGCAAGCGCCTGCCCACCTTTGTCAACGTGCCAAAAGACCACAATCACATTGCGGTAATACCCAGCGGGATATGAGATTTGCTTTGTAAGGGCAGAGTGACTTAGCTGGATATCCATTTACAGCTGCAGGCTTTGACTCTTGAGATTTTAAAGGGACATGGAGGTCACTTTATTGTCTAGCAACTCCTGATGTTTGTGCAGTAATCAGTAGATGGCATGTCAAAGGACTGCAGCTGTGCCTGGCCTATGTTTTGTTGTTATTGACTCCCAGATACGCTGTGAACAATGTGGGCCAATTTCCTCAGGTGACCAGGATCGACGGCACCATTGACAGCCCGCCGTGTCTGAAGGTTACCCACAGGACCTTTGGGACGCAGAACAGCAACGCTGACATGGTGTTCTGCCGACTGAGCATGCCCGTGGAGTTCCACTCCACCTTCAAGATCACCGCCTCCATGGACATCAACGGAGTGCACGAGGACGAGGCGCTCAAGCTTAAACACAGGTGTGGACACGGCCATCAGTAGTGGTCATTCAATCAATCAGCTCAAACGATCAGTGGAAAAATCAATCAATGTCTGAGCTACTTCCATTATGGAGGAACAGACACTCACTTAAATTGGCACTGAAGACAAAATGTCACTTTTGTCTATCTGTAATGTTTAGTCAATCAGAAAGGCCAACAATCAATCTGTCTTAACAGTAAGGCCATTATGCATAAGGATTTACTCACTAGAATGTGTTGGTGAGCCAAAATGTCTCTTTTGAGCCGTTCAGGAATAACAATTCACCCTGTCAAAATATGACTTCTTCACAGTCCTCTCAACTGTTTTTCCGGGAGCTTTTCAGGGAGCTTTTAAAAGCTGCCAATATGTCATCTAAAAAGGCTTGTGCAGGTTGACTGTTAAAAGCTCACTAAATCAATTCTTCTGTCCAGACACACAGTGAAATCCATGAAACACATAGAGGACGGAAGGAGAACTGACTACAGCAGCATTACCATGGTCCGTCACCATTTTGGTTTTTGACCCATTCTTACCAAACCCTTACTAACCCATACCAAACACCCAGCACATCTGGAGTGTGTGCTGTGTTGCATGTGTGTGTCTTACACTGCTTTTGTGTGTTTCAGTACTACCACTCTGTGAGGGTGTTTGCTGGACAGGACCCGTCCTGTGTGTGGGTGGGTTGGGTCACCCCTGACTACCATTACCATAGCAACAACTTCAACCTCAGTAAGAATCGGAGCGTCACTGTAACCCTGGGAGATGAGCGCGGGCGGGTCCATGAGAGGTACAGTACACTGTACACTCCCCCTTCTTTACTCCATCCGCCGCAGTCCCTCAGGAGTAGCTCAATTACAGCTGTGGTGTGATGGCACTAGACTTGCGCTGAATATACCTTTTTACCAAAAATACCTCAATAATTATGAGATGGTTCTATAAAGCACAATCATACTAACACACATGTCACCTTTTGAACTCAGTGAACTATCCACTGGACTGCAGGAAGTATTGTGGATGTTGCATCTTCATATGAATTGTTCAATGCAGACTCCAGTCTAACCTATGTTGTTAAATGACAGAATACAGTAGTTTACCTCAGATGACAAGGCTGTACGATCTCGTTCATGAGTGTGTGTGTTCTTCTGCACCCCCAGTGTAAAGAGGAGTAACTGCTACATGGTGTGGTGTGGGGACATCACTAGCTCCAGCCACTCGTCCAGCCGCAGTAATGTGGATCTGGAGCTGGGCTGCTTCATTGACCTCTCCACTGGCCTTGTGGCCTTCACTGTCAATGGCAAAGAGCTGACCACTTCGTACCAGGTAATGTCCTTCGATGTAGCATTTCTCATTTTCTCTGGATGGAGATCAGTTTTTTTTACCATGCTTAGACATGCCATTATTCCAATCACCACTTGGCATAGTGAGTACCATAAGCAAACACCATATTTAAACCTTTAGGTCATTTTAGATTCTGCCATGAAGGAGTTAGAGTTACATTTTAAAGAGGTAAGTAACTATTTTCTGAATTGTTGCAGTGCTCACAGCCTAAAAGGTCTTTTCAACTTTATTCGACTATAGATGTGTCTCAGTTTTATCTTCTGTAACATTGGACTCTTTGGACAGTTCTTGGGCATAGTGGGTTAGCACTACTGATTTGAGTATATTTTGTGATTTGCTTGTGATTAATGTCCATCGAAAATGAATCTTACTCTAGTGAATATGAACAGTATACTGTAGAGTCCTGTGGCATGAACATTCCTGTAGAGCTCTGTGTTAGCGTGTTGCACACACTAGTGAAGGAGCTATTAGCAGAGGCTCTGGGAGAGCACTGCCAAGTCTAAGCTGGGAGGCTGACAGTCGGGTGTGTTCTCAGACGAGGTGAACAAAACCGCGCTCTTTAAAGGCCATGATCTTCTTAAACTCATCCTAGCGAGGTACACGCAAAGCGACACAGCCGATGAGTCATCTCCACAGCTTTTCAGCCAGCTCCCGGCTACGCTTCCCTGGTCACACACACACACACACACACACACACACACTCACACACACACGCGTGCACACAGTCATAATACACATATACACACACAAGCACATAGAGATAAGTGTGTATATGTGTATGTATACACACACACACACACACACACACACACACACACACACACACACACACACACACACACACACACACACACACCTCTGCTCTGATCGGTGGCTGGTTGAGTCAGATTGTGTGTGTATCTGGGGCCAGTGACACACACATGCACACATCTCCTAACAGCAGGAGCTCCATGAGTCAGAGAGGAAGAGATGGAGATTTCTAGAACTTGTGTTGTTGTTCTGTCTTGACTCAAGTCAATCAAGTGTAAATCAAAATAAAATGTATTCTGCAGCAGCTCCTGGCAAGATCTCCCTGTGTTTCAGTTAAAAATGCACAAGCATACATGGTCTGCTTTCTGAAAGTCTGAGTTTGAAGATATTTGGTTTATTGTTGTTTTTAGTCATTATTTGGGTGTTTCACATTTTTAGCAACAATAAGAGAACTATACAGTAGGACAATAGAACTAAACATTAGGAAAATAACAAAAAAACATCTTTGAAAGCTTAACTGTTTATCAAGGCTGTAAGTAGAAAGCATTGGTACAAAGTCAAGAGGCCGTCACTGCAAAACAAAGGATGCAGTTGA
Source organism: Sardina pilchardus (assembly GCF_963854185.1). NCBI lineage: Eukaryota > Metazoa > Chordata > Actinopteri > Clupeiformes > Clupeidae > Sardina > Sardina pilchardus. The sequence continues at coordinate 977,651 of NC_085013.1, forward strand.
CAATGTACAGTTGGTCTGGACTGCTGTACAGTGCGTCTTTTTGCCCAAGGCCAAACTCGGAAATGAAAGAAAATAGCCACTATGCCTTCTTTTTGCATTGCATGCACACGTGTATGCACATGAATCTGTTTGTATGAAAGGTTCTTGTATGAGTCTCATGAAGATACTTATGAATTTACAGTCCACTGTCACAATGGCCTCAGGACATCTGAAGTGGAACACAGTGTGTCTCTCAGCATGCTCACAATGTCCTTTGTTTTTCTTTCTTCTCAATCACAATTCCTTATACCACTCTCTCTGTGTGTGTGTGTGTGTGTGTGTGTGTGTGTGTGTGTGTGTGTGTGTGTGTGTGTGTGTGTGTGTGTGTGTGTGTGTGTGTGTGTGTGTGTGTGTGTGTGTGTGTGTGTGTGTGTGTGTGTGTGCGCGCGCGTGCCTAGGTGGAGCCGAATACAAAGCTCTTCCCTGCTGTGTTTGTGCTCCCCACCAGTCCTAACCTATTCCAGTTTGAACTGGCCAAGATCAAGGTAGGTTCTTTTTTCTTCTCTTGTCTCCTCTTGTCTTTCCTTTTCAAAATGTCTCCACACAAAAGCTGACCTTTCCTTGGTGTTGCAGTTGAAGCATCTGTATAATGAATTGGTTGTCATGACTTTGCTGGTCTAAGAGTGAGTCTCTTTCTTCATGTGTCTTCTGCTTCCCCTTTCTGTCTGTCTCTCTATCTGGGTGTCTCTGCCGTCCGTCTTCTGTTTTCAGTCTGTCAATGTGTCACTTTCTTTATCTTCTCCGCTGCTCCATCTATCTGCCTTTGCATCTATCTGCCTTTATGTCTCTCTCTCTCGTTGTGTCTCTGTCTGTCTCTCTCTCTCTCTCTCTCTCTCTCTCCAATAATGATAATAATAATAACTAGAAAAGCACTCCGAGAGCTCAGCTACCTCCGCCTGCATTGTTCTTCCTAGGTTTTGAACCGAAACTATTCAGATCGCCACTACGTGGCCATACCATGCCATTACACCACTAAGCTAAATGCATAAATGCTTCTGGAATCCCGACAGAATTACGGATCAGTCCCAAAATTTAATGGTTTCTTCCTTAGGTCATGTCTGACCTTCCCTGAAAATCTCATCGAGATCCATCCATAACTTTTTTAATTATCTTGCTAACAGACAGACAGACAGACAGACAGACAAACAGACAGACAAACAAACAAACAAACGCCGGTCCCCGATGAAAACATATACCTCCTTGGCGGAGGTAAATAACAACTTGGATTTATATAGCGCCTTTCATAGTACCCAAGGTCGCTTAACAAATGGGAGGGGCGGGGGGGGGGGGGGGGGGGGGGCGGTGGTTAGCGTTCAAGGGACTTGTTTGAGGTGCTTTTTGAACATGGGCAGGGACGGGGCAGAGCGAACATGGAGTGGAAGGGTATTCCAGAGTGTGGGAGCATTGACAGAAAAAGCCCTGTCCCCAAAAGTCCGCAACCTGATGCGGAGAATGGCCAGCAGGTCCTTGTCAGAGGACCGCAGGGAGCGTGACTGAGTGTAGGGGTGGAGGAGATCAGTGAGGTTTTGTGGTGAGAGTCCATGGAGAGATTTGTAGGTGAGCAGGAGGATCTTGTAGGCAATGCGTGACTTGAATGGCAACCAATGAAGCTGTTGGAGAACGGGAGTGATATGCTGCCAGGGCTTTGTGTGGGTTAAAACCCTGGCAGCTGAGTTCTGAACATACTGGAGTCTGCTAAGGGCCTTGGTGGGCAGGGCAGACAGAACACCATTGCAGTAGTCCAGACGGGAGGTTATGAAGGCATGGATGAGTGTCTCGGTTACTGAAGGTGTGAGTGAGGGCCGGAGTCGTAAGATGCCTCTGAGGTGGTAGAAGGCAGACTTGGTGACGTTGTTAATGTGAGACCGGAGGGAGAGAGTGTCCAGGATAACACCCAGGTTGCGCACCTCAGAAGATGGGGAAATGGAGCAGCCATCCACGACCAGGGCCAGGTCTCCCATTTTCCTGAGCAGTGGTGCAGGGGCCACCACCTGCACCACTGTCTCTCTCTGTATGTCTCTCTCTCTCTCTCTCTCTCTCTCTCTCTCTCTCTCTCGCTGTCGTTCCTAAGCTTGTTGGTCTTTTATTAGTGTAATTGTGTGGGAGAGATAGACAGTAGTCTACTAACAGAACGTTAAATCTTTTTGTCATCAGACATTTTTGTATTGTTTTTTTTATTGCTAAAGCATTTTTGATCATACAATTAATCCCTGCATATATAATCTATGCTATAGCAAAAAAAACGGAATGGAAATTCTCTGATGATCTCTTTCAATTTTTCACCTCTCTCTCTCTCTCTCTCTCTCTCTCTCTCTCTCTCTCCCCCTCTCTCTCCCCCGTTCAGAACACCATGCCCCTGTCGTCGGCGGTGTTTAAGAGTGAGCACCGTAACCCTGTGCCCCAGTGTCCACCCCGGCTGGACGTGCAGACCATCAACGCCGTGCTGTGGAGCCGCATGCCCAACTGCTTCCTGAAGGTGGAGACGGCGCGGGTCAGCGAGAGGCACGGCTGGGCTGTCCAGTGTGTGGAGCCGCTGCAGATGCTGGCCGTTCACATCCCTGAGGAAAACAGGTGCACACACACACACACGCACACGCACACGCACACGCACACGCACACGCACACGCACACGCACACGCACACGCACACACACACACACACACACACACACACACACACACAATCACTTTGATATTGTAATTGTCCATTGTCCAGCCTCTTCTGTCCACAACATTCTACATTCTACATCTTCCCTCTTTGAACGTTATGAATGCATCAGCTGGCCAGCTGGCTCCATGCTAATCTTCTCCCTGTCTCCATGTTGTGTGTGTGTGTGTGTGTGTGTGTGTGTGTGTGTGTATCCTGCAGGTGTGTGGACATTATGGAGCTGTCGGAGCAGGAGGACCTGCGTAAGTTCCACTACCACACGCTCAAGCTGTACTGTGCCCTCTGTGCCCTGGGCAACACCCGCGTGGCACACGCCCTGTGCAGCCACCTGGACCAGGCCCAGCTGCTCTACACCATCGACAACCAGTACCTGTCGGGGCAGCTGCGCGAGGGCTTCTACGACGCGCTGATCAGCATCCACCTGGAGACGGCCAAGGAGGCGCGCCTGATGATGAACAACGAGTTCATCATCCCCGTCACCGCGGAGACGCGCAGCATCCGCCTCTTCTCCGACGCCTCCAAGAAGCACCAGCCCCCGGGCGTGGGCCTGAGCACGTCGCTGAAGCCGCGGCTGCACTTCGGCCCGCCCTGCTTCATCTCCAGCACCAAGCGAGAGCAGCACCTGTACAGCCCGCAGATCCCACTGGACGTGCTCAAGGAGAAGGCCATCTCCATGCTCACAGAGGCCGTGCAGGTACTCACCCAAAGCGTCTCCAATACGCTTCTGTGGTAGAGGGCCATTAGGCATACAGTACTTACAGTATACAGTATGTATATATGTACATCTAAAACTGACAATACGCTCCAAGTGTGCATTCAGAACATGGTCAAATACGTATATACAGGAGAGGGGTGTTATAGTCCTGGTGATATGTAGGTGGGGGGTTTCTCAAAGTGGCCAATCAACAACAAGCCTGTTTAATGGCATCATGGTGCAGCATGCAACAGCAGCAATGCACAGTTGACAGGTCACAATGGCGCATGTTGCACCCAAGATCCCTAACAGTTCTCCCTCAGCTCCTCCTTCATGCACTGCCAGTAGCCTGCCCACCCAACCATGACAAGGATACCAAACATGATACACATGACATTGGTTGACTGATTGACGTGCACACAAGTACTACAAGCTAGGCTGGGTGAACCCTGCCTGAACTTCTGGGGAATTTGAATTTCGCCCGACAGCTCAGGCTGGAAACCAGCAGATCTATATCCTCTGTCTACTGCCAGAACCTTTGGCTCCAATCAGAAACGGCCATACTCTAGTCCTAACACGCTATTGGCCGGTGACGTGACGATAATGAAACTTAAGCGACGCGAAGTGCAGTAGAAACAAAGCACAGCCTCCCCAGACTAATGTTCAATCTTAAAATATTGAGCTTAGTATGGTGAAAACCAGACTAACTACAAGCCCTTCTTGTACTAGCAATCCCTTGTACAGTACACAGCATGCATAGCATACACACGCATAAGTCACCGCCGGGCCCCTTCATTTAAGGATCCCATTTTGAACAATAGAACATAGGGCACAAATGTTTATTTTTCTTCTATAAGGGGTGCAAATTATGTTAAATCCAAACTCTGAGGAAAGCTGTCAGAAAAAAAGTCTCTCATTATAAGCCTTGGTGCATCAGTGTCAAACATTGAAGCACAAGATTCTATATTCATACCAGAGCTGTAAGTGTTGTCCCTGTCTGTTGGCTTCAGTGAAAAAACAGCAAGTTATCCCTATGGTCTTCTCTTATGCAGATCTAAAATCAATACACTCCTACTTACTTTTCTATTAACAGCATAAGGAGACAGAGTGCAGCTGTTCTGAGATCTCCACTCACTCTCCTTAGTTATGCTGTTTACTCTTGTATATTTTCCATCTAGTCTGTAACCAAAAATAAAAAATAAAAAAACAAAGTTTCAGCCTGGCTAAAGACCACGTCAAATGAGACGTGGTCTGGCAACCAGACGTTCATTTTCTCGTATTAGAAAATATGCCCAGATCCGTTCATTGGGCACCACAGATGTCTAACAAATGCGTCTGTGCATAGCTCATCATCGTCTTGCTTTCCCCCTGTTCTGTGATTGGTCCCCTATATCAGGCAAAAATTAGGGCTGTAGTTTCCAGACTGCCTTAGCAGCATGAATGAAATCACCGCGCAAGGCAGGGTGGGAACACCCAGGCTAGGTTTTGTTACTACAGTATCAACACTGATATGATATATCTCAATTCCTGTAGATAAATCATTTGATGAGTCCATGAACTTCAACCTGAACTTCCCTCACACAGGGTGGCGGTGATCACATCCGGGACCCGGTGGGCGGCAGCGTGGAGTACCAGTTTGTGCCCATCCTCAAGCTCATCGGCACACTGCTCACCATGGGGGTGTTGGCCAGCCACGACGTCCACAAGATCCTGCTGCTCATTGAGCCCAACGTGTTCGGAGAGCAGAGGGAGGAGACTGGAGGTGGTGGTGGAGGAGTAGGTGGAGGAGACGGAGTGGGGAAGGAGGGGATGAGCAGTGCGGAGGAGAAAGCGGTGGAGGCTGGGGAGGCGGAGGCCAAAGATGCCAAGCAGCCCAGGAAGGGACTACTGGAGAAGAGGCTGCCTGAGTCAGTCAAACGACAGGTGAGGATGACCCATTTATTGATGAACTCAAGTGACCATTAGGAATGTAATGTAGGCAGTTCATGTAAATTTGAGATCTACAAACACACCCAGATATTGATCTAGAAGAACATCTTAAAAAGTCCTGAGGGAGGGAGGGAGGGTTTCATGGAATTATGCATAGAGACAGACTCATGGTCAACCCTTGTTTTCCTCTAACACTACTGGCTGAGTGATTTCAGTTAGCATGGCATTTAGCAGTGCCACAGTTCTGGATCCCCATCTGATGGAGAGGTGACTTGTACAATTGCTCCTGATGAAACTGTGCACTTACAGTAATGTCATGATATTCTTACAGTCACTAATAATGTCCAATTGCATTTGAGTCCTGTTAGTCCCATATTTCACTCTTCCAGCCGCAGTATTCATTCATTATTTTTCCACGTACCACAAGCAGTTGTTGGAAGCTGACACCGCTAAGTTAAAGTCACTCTATTTACATTTCAGCACTACTGTGTCATACATGTTGTTGCATTGTGTGTGTGTGTGTGTGTGTGTGTGTGTGTGTGTGTGTGGGTGTGGGTGTGTGTGTGTGTGTGTTGGCCTTTTCCTCTCTGTTTATCAGATGTGTGAGCTTCTTCACTACTTCTGTGACTGTGAGCTGAAGCACCGCATCGAGGCCATCGTCTCCTTCTCGGACATCTTTGTGTCTAAGCTGCAGTTCAACCAGAAGTTCCGCTACAACGAGCTCATGCTGGCACTCAACATGTCCGCTGCCGTGACCGCCAAGAAGACCAAGGAGTTCCGCTCACCACCCCAGGAGCAGGTGACCAGCAGTCCTTCTGATACAGCTAAGGATGATCCACATTTGTATATTTTCATCTCTTTCTGATCCAATAGTGCACCTTCCCCCCATCATTGGTTTAGAATTCAACTCAGTGTGTGGAAATCATATCCTGTAGTTGTGGAAATTAAAACTATAGTTATAATTTCATGAGAAACAGTGACTAGTTGTCTGGACTGTCCCCAGCTCAGGCACAGATTGCTGCAGTTTGGCTTTGGTTTTTACTGACACTGCAAAAATAAGTTTGCACCAGATCATTTTACTTTTCATTGTTTTCCTATCAAGCAGTAAGGACATTACTGGACAGAACATTTTTATAGAGAGGGATAGAATTTTGACTCAACAACAGGTCAGTTTACATGTGTGTAATTACATACAGTAATTGTGCTCACGCATTTCAGGCGTAACGTGCACGTATAAACATGGGGAGGATATGTACAAACAGGCCGCAATGAGAGAAACGCGCAGACTGCCTGCCGTGGGAGCTGAGAATGGCTAATTGCGCTTTTCTGTGTCATGCATATTAATTCCTGGGCGGATCAGCTTAAAATGGGTGTAACACGCAAGTACAGGGGAGGAGAGGTGCTAATAGCGATTGATTAAGTATTCCGCCATATGTATGAAAACAGTGCACGTCTATTTTGCGTTGAAAAACTTCCGCCTTCTGAAAGCAGGTGTAATCCAAATTGAGGTTAAATGCGTCTATTAGAAAAACGTTTAGAGTCAGCTGAATCAATATTCAGAGCATCAGTTTTCTTCATTATACTATGTCAAAAGCAACCTTAACTTTTGTTTGCCTCTCTAGAATCGTATTTCTTTCACGACATAGCCTAGGCTACACTTCCCAATCTGTTAGACAGGCATTACTGTAAGTCATATCCTTATAGTCTACCTGCAGTAAATAGTTCACAAGTATTTTTTTAAGTGGATTAGTAGAACTTCTAGGCCTACTCTGTCTGTCGCTGCTCATTGACATCTCTTTGTATCATGTATGATCGCTAAACTTTGATTCTTTTTAATATTGCAATATTCAACTGCGCTTGTGGTTCAGCTCTGCACACGCAACTAGCGTTGTAGAGGGGGCAGGAATGGGCGGGGATGACCGCAGTTAACGTAATGAAGTGACAGCTTAGTAAATTCCACGCAATATAGCAAAGCACAGCGTTCGCATTCTGCATATACAAAAATTCGCTGTTACCGCTGTGTTAGTACATCTGGCCCTTAGAGTTGATGTACTGTATTTTTCCCCCTATAATGGTAAATGTGTACACAGCTCTCCTCTCCACCACAGCGAGTACACAAACCACTTTACACTTTACACCCTTCTCGCTCGCACCTACAGCAGCAGCAGCAGAGGCTGCCGTGCCTTGCCGTGCCGTTTAGTGTGCTGCAGGCTGCCTAGTGGGAGCAGTTAGGGGTTCAACATCCTCCTCCCAGACTTCTCAGGCTGCAGCCAGGAGACACAGAGCTTGTAGCAGAGCCCTTCAATTCCCAAACAAGTGCTACAATCCCCAGCTACTGCTGTCAGCTTCCAAACCGGTCTTGTCCAAACAAGATGTGTCTTCTCCAGAGGGATTGTGGAGTTCCTGTTGCCAGTTTTGATGGGATTTGGTCTAGGTTTTTATATGCTACCCTCACTGATTTTATGTTAGAGAAGGGGCGTCAAAGTCATGTGAGGCAGTGGGCTGGATTTGTTGGATTGAGACCTCGTGGGGGCATTTTTCTGCATGGGTATCAGAGTGTTGTTTGATGATATTTCTTTACTATACACACTTATGCGCAAATCATGTACTGCTGTCATATACTGGTCTTTCTCTCTTGAAATACCCTACTAGCATGTCAGTTTCTTCGGCTCTTTCTTGGATGGTTTGAAGTGCCAGGTTTAATCAATTTATCATACAGATATCGCTTATTGGACACTATTGAAGACGGCTGGATGTCAATGGTTATCTTTTTTATAGCTCTGGCAACCCAAACTAACTTGACTGTAGAAACCTGTGGATTATACAACAGTTCCTCTGCTGTCATGCTCCATTCCTGCTTTTGTCCTAAGAAGCTTCCTATACAGCAGTTCTCGATCGGACCAATTTTATCCAGTGGCCTTTAAAGCACATTTCTGCATTCATTCAGTGGCACCAGCTGAGGACCATATCTTATTATATCAATGATGAGTCAGTTACAAACTGTCATAAAGCTCAAAAGAACTCAAACTCACCTTTCTTAGGGCGCACTCACACTAGACTCTTTGGTCCGGACCCAAGTTCGTTGGCCGTTGGTTTGCTTGTTTTTCCTAATGTGAAGTCTGCCAGAAAATAGTGGTCTAGGGCACGGTTCACTAGAAGTCCAGGGCGGTTTGAATGCTGTCTGTTCCAAAACCAGGAAATAAACTGTCATTTTTGCAATGTTGTCAAGTGATATTGCTAAATAGAAGCTAGTGCTTCAGAAATGGACCTGGGTCCACAAACAGAAATGCAACGTGAGCGAAGGTCAGCGGGGTCAGACTCAGAGCTATGGAGGAGTAATCACAGTTAAATGGACCAAGTGTGTGGGCAACCTTACATTGTTAGATTCAGAGGCTTTTAAGAAGTCACCTCCCACCTACATACATCACATGTGCCAGGGTATTTCGGTCTTGCTTCTGTTCTCACACTGTGACTTTTACTAGGTGACTAGATGACTTTTAAAAATCTAAAACTGTGCATTTCCTGATGACATTTGCACCTGTACATTTTCTGGTGACTTTTAAAACTCCCTGTTTTCTTTTAAACTTTTAAAAACGCTGTTCCCTGAGTCACTCCCATGTCACGTTGCCATGGTTCCCTGGCTCTCCTTCAGCTATCTACAGTATCTTTGACTAGGTGGCCCTGAAACTCCACCCAGCCCACCAGCCAGACCACTTTCCCATTATCCCCAGCCAAAAAGCCCACAAAAGCCTTCACCTCTGTCCTCGGCCCATCTCTCTCTCCGTCGTGGCCATATATCTAGCTCAGCACTTTAATAAACCCCACTCCCTGGTTAATGGAGGCTGTATCGGGCCAGAGAGTTGGGCTGGCTAAAATCAGACCCTCCAGGGTCATGTCCATGAAATCCGCTGCTTTGGATTAGTGTGTTCGTTTGGAGAAGACATCCTCAAAATGATTTAAAGAGGTTTCAGGATAGTTCAGGTGAGGACAGGCTATTCCTGTTTCAAGTTCAGTGAACTTGTATGTCTTTAAGGAAGACTTTGTATGCAGACTCCATCATCTGAGGATAATTTATTATATCACAGAAGAATTAAGAAGCATATTAAAGAACTTAATGAGACAGATCTCACTACCTTTATATGCTATCTATTTCTATGTACATACACAACGTTTCTGAATAGCATAAGTGACATTATCTATTCTGTTTTAGATCAACATGCTGCTGAACTTCAGTACGGGGGAGGACTGCCCTTGTCCAGAGGAGATCCAGGAGGAGCTCTACAAGTTCCACAACGAGCTGCGGCTCCACTGCGGTAAGGGAACATCGCCCGGTTGGGATCAAGTCAGAACTGCTCACTGATCCCACTGCTTAAAATAACTTCATCACTGATGTTGTAGGATGAATAATTATCACCTCTCCAACGAATTTCACCTCAAATTCTGACAAGAACAATGAGTTAAGGTTCAATCGGTAAATCCTTAAGGGTACTCTTTGAATAATAAATATTTAACAATTATGTCAGCAAATACTGTTGGAAAGTTTGATGTTGAAAGAACATTATTCAGACCATAGTGAAAGATTACACTGTGACATATGATAATCATTAACAAGATTAGCAAATTGTGAATATCTTGGCATATTATGGCAATTACAACGCATGGCCTTGTCTTCTTAGCATGCTGTGAAATCTACTGGAGTTGTGTGAAGCAGAAGACTCAGGGTAGAGCTAAGGAGAGAGATGGTTAGAGAAGTGAGGACAAAAAACTCTAAAAGCTTTCAGACTCTTTCCTTATCAGCGAGCAAAGCTCTCACTGTGTCTCTCACCTTCGGCAAGGTCTCTTTGCCAGCCTCTCTCTCTCTCTTTCTCTCTTTCTCTTTTTCAAACACACACACACACACACACACACACACAGACACACACATACACACATACTCTCACAAAAACACACACTCATATACACCACACACATAGTTGCATTCACACACACACACACACACACATACACACACACACACACCTGCTCACTCGCTGCAGATAAGTCACAGTTCAGTGCTTCTTTGGATTGCGCTGGCATGGAGATGTTTGGTTAAATAATTGAACAGGGCTGGCTCTGTGGGGGGTGGTGGGGTAGTGAGAAGTGCCAGCAATGACTTGAGTCAAGCAGGCGCTAGTAGTAACCCTCCCCAGCAGCCCCTCCAGCACCCAAGCACACACTACACACAGTGCAGTTACAGTCACACAGAACAAGGGCAAGACAGCAAATGCTACTCTGCTCAGAGCTCAACACTGAACCGGTGCAGTGGATCATTCAGTGATATGGGAGATGAAGTCTGCATTTCTATATGTTTGCTATTTGCTTTTGCTAAATGAACAGAACAGAGCAAAATGAAATAAGATTTAACTGAATCAAATCAACTTCAGTCCAGTGACATGAAAGCAAACTCACCCTGATGAAACCAAGTAGAGTTGAGTTGAGTTGTCAAACACAATTGTGTGTGTGTGTATGTGTGCACAGGTATCCCCATGGAAGAGGAGGAGGAGGAGCCAGACCTGACCATCCGGGGCCGACTGATGGCTCTGGTGTACAAGATCAAAGGCCACCCTCAGAAGACTGAGCAGGAGCCGAAAGAGAAGGAGCTCGCTGCCCCCAGTAAGAGCCGCTCACCTCAACTGCACTCTCTTTCTCTCTCTCTCTCTCTCTCACACACACACACACACACACACACACTTACTTTTTTTGTTGGCTTTGTTGGTTTGTTGGTGTTTTGTTGGATACTCTGCAGGGGTTGGTGCTCCTCCAGGTTAAGGTAGGAGTGGTTCCCTCCAGGTGCCGGTGTGCACCATCTGGGAGTTGCTCATTAGTTTCCATTCTCAGCCAAGAGGCAAGGCCAGGGGGAGAGCTTCCATGCACTTATTTATCTACCTCCTCACAGTGCACAACCCAGCACAACATTTCCATCCAGGTGCATCTGTCTTTAGAGCATTCTTGAGTGCTGCTCAACCAATAGCTCTGCAGTATTGAGTTGGCTATTTGCAAGAGGCTAAATACATCTCGTTTGCCTTGTCTGAGAGCAGAAGCATGGTGGCCATTGCATCAGAGAGACACCCAGTGCTCATGGGTGTTTCATAATGTGTTCAGCTTCACCTCTCTCATAGGCACAGCCCTGATGCTGTTTGATCCTTTTTTGGGCAGGGAACTGGAGCAGTGAGATCTGTGTGTGTGTGGTGTGTGTGGTGTGTGTGTGTGTGTGTGTGTGTGTGTGTGTGTGTGTGTGTGTGTGTGTGTGTGTGTGTGTGTGTGTGTGTGTGTGTGTGTGTGTGTGTGTGTGTGTGTGTGTGAGTACAGGATGTGTGAGCACATGTGCTTTAGCTCTACTAATCGCCAGCTCTTCTGCCACTGAGCTGTGAGAGAAAGGAAGGCAAAATGACACACGAATGGATGTGCAGGCATTGTATTGAGGTTTTAGTTTCAGACTTAAACACACACACACTCTCTCTATCACTCTTTCTTTTTCACACGCACACAGACGCATGCGCACTAGTGTTGCACGATATACCGATACTAGAAAGGTATCACGATGCCTTAACGCAAAAAACGATACGATTTCCGACGTTTTTAGTATCGATACTTTGTTAAAAATAACTTTCCGTGTCTGTGCAAGAAGCTGCTCCAACTATCAGTCATGCTCCTTGAACGCAGAGGCTAGTGGGCATGGCTAACTTTCCCCTCTCACACGCAGCCACTGTGTGCACGCAGCAGGCTGTGAGTGAGTGAGAGGGAGAGAGATGGCTACAGGTTCAGGAGCGCCTGCCGACCGTCCTCGGCTTGCTGATCAAATAGACGGGCGAACTGAAGTCTGGAGCTATTTCGCATGTGTCGACAGTGAAGGCAAGCCCACAGACACAAGAGATGTAAACAAAAGCATGCCGACAACGTCCAACTTCGCACAGCACCTTGCGGACAGACATCCCGACCTTTACAACGAATTCAAAGACCGAGAGGTCAGCGAATGTGATTGAAAACACCATGATCAGCCCCAATCGTATCCACAAACTAGCCTAAGTGAAACGAGTGTGGTGTATCCTGTAGGCTAGTTGGAAAACTATTTTTTCAACATTGAATTTTGACGAGGCATAACGACCGTAGGCATAGAAACCTCCCGGAGGTAATGTTTTCATTGGGGTTTGCTGTTTGTCTGTTTGCAAGATGACTCAATGTTCACGCTGATAATTGTAACTTTAGCATAACTTGCAAACGATCTATTTAACATTTAATCAGTTCTGGTAATATTTATCATGACATGTAGTCTGCCTTTTTTATTATTTCTTAGATATGAGCTAGGCTACAAACTCTCTAGAGCCCATAGCCAGAATGTATAGAGTCCAAACATTCATTTCAGCAGGCTAGACCTCATGTAGGCGTCATCAGATGGCCCACTGAGTAGTAGGCTAACTTGCTTATAATTTGAACACTTTTAATTTGAACACTTTAAACACTATAATTTGTAACAAATAATAAAAAAAACTATGGACTAAAAAATAATGAACGTGCGGTGACTTTATGATGAGCCCAGAATTTACCTGCACACTAGTGTATTAAATTAAACTCACATTTCTCTACACCTGGTGGAGGTTTGCGTCCTACTGAGCATATTGTCTGGATATAACAATTATAAATGATGGTCTCTGAAAGTCAGACAATCAAACTCATGAAATATTAAAGTAGGCTAACTTGTCCACTCCCTTTACAGGAAATGTTAAAGAAAAGTGGCCAGCAAATATGTTAACAAACAAGAGACTATGCTCATACTATACTGGGGAATAATAATTATTATTTTTATTGGTGTAATTTGCACAAAAAAAAACCCGGACAGGAACAAGCTGGTTAAAGTGAAACCGAACCAGACCATTATTGATCTTTTTTTCAGAAATTTTAGAATTTCACCGTGGTATCGGTTCAGTATCGACTATCGAGGTATTCATGGCAGGTATCGAATCGAAGTCATAATTTTGGTATCGTGACAACACTAATGCGCACACACACACACACACACACACACACACACACACACACACACACACACTTACTTACTTCCTATCAATGTAGACTTTCCCACACACACATTGCTGCAATATCAATTGCAGAACACACACACAAATGCACAGTATCTGTTCAGAGTGTGAAACACGAATGTGTGTGTACGTGGAACTGCAGTGCAGTGTTTAAGCTACAGTAATCCACATTATTTTTGAAGTAGAGCACAGCCAAGCATTTTTGGCACAATTATTATTCATCTGTTGTTCCAAAGTCAAGAGAATCTCCCTGATTCATGGAGGTCTCCACCACACAAATTGTACAACTCTCAGCACATCCACTAAGCACACAAAAGAAAAACAAATTTGATCTGTGTGTGTGTGTGTGTGTGTGTGTGTGTGTGTGTGTGTGTGTGTGTGTGTGTGTGTGTGTGTGTGTGTGTGTGTGTGTGTGTGTGCGTGTGTGCGTGCGTGTACTGTATGTGTGTGCATACGTCTTTGTGTGTGTCAGCTCCAGTGCTGGCAGATGCAGATTTACCCTCTCCTACTGTATTTGCCTCCAGGATACAAACATTCATTACATCTATGGTTTACGGTGGCCTGAAAGTTTCCCACTCACAAACTAATCTCAAAAGTCGTGTTTACCCACCAACCCTGTAACCCTCAGTCACAACAAAGCAGGATGCATGGCTTCTGTGTCCCACCAATAGGAGTGGAATTGCTCCAGTACCAGATTGGATGCATGCTGAAATATGTGTCTGATATGAGGCCAGTCAAATGCTTTAGCTCCTGGGCCTCTACAGGGGTGCTGCAGGGATGATGGCAGACTATGATGTGGAGCTCCTCCAATAAAATGGAAACTAGTAGTGTAGAGTTTGTGTGTGTGTGTGTGCACGCTTTTATGCACATATATTTACTTACTGTTCAGTAGGGTAGGTTCGTGCTTGAAAGTGTGTGTGTGTGTGTGTGTGTGTGTGTGTGTGTGTGTGTGTGTGTGTGTGTGTGTGTGTGTGTGTGTGTGTGTGTGTGTGTGTGTGTGTGTGTGTGTGTGTGTGTGTGTGTGTGTGTGTGTGTGTGTGTGTGTGTGTGTGTGTGTGTGTGTTTTCATGTGTGAACTCAGATATGCAGTGTTGTGTTGCTGTGTGGATGTGGCTGAATGTACTGTATCTGCATGTGTGCACAGTATGAGTGAGCTGTGCTCTGTGCTCTGTGCTGCTCCCTAACGTGATTGATGACCTCTACAGCCAGTGGAGTGGCCAGGCTCTGGCCTCCCGGTCCTCCTCTCCGGCCGCTCACCGCTCCAACCAGACCGATATGGATGAGTCACAGCCCCGTGAGGAGCAGGCGAGAGCAGACAAGACGCCTCTCTCGCTGAGAGAGCCGAGTTTGTGGAGATGAAGCCACTGCATCCTCTCCCTCTCCCTGGCTCTTTGTGTGCGCGCTCAAGCGAAACTCTGCTGAATGTCGGCTGGACTCTTTTTTGTCTGTGATAATTGCCATTTGGCTGTCAGTGGGCTAAAGCTTTGAAAGGTTATGGCACAGCTGAGTGTACTCTCACAAGCACGCAGTTACAGTAAAGCCCACACAGTCACAGCTAAGAGGAGTTGCACATGTGGGAGCATCAGACCACCAGTGGGGTTTGGATTAGAATAAAAGCAGGCAGAGCATAGAATATGACATGGACATGCACTTCACACAAAAACAGACGCATGAACACACATGCACACTTTATTTATTTTTCGGTCTGATGTCATTTTTATTGCTTTTGTCCTCTCCTCTCTTCCCAAGATCTTTCACTGACTGCACGTTTAGTGGGCTCTATTCTTCATGTTCCTTTGTTCTTCTTCCTCCCCTCCTCCTCCTCCTCCTCCTCCTCCTCTCCCTTGGCTCCTCCACTGGTCTGTACTCCATTCCAGGAGGTGCTTGACCATACCTCTCTCACTTTCTCCATCTCTCCATCTCTCCCTGTTTCTTAATTTCTCTGTCCCCATCACTCTCTCTGTCTTGCCCCCTCTCTCCCTCTCTCGTTCTCTCTCTGTCTAATTAGCAGGGGCTATAAACCGGTTCTTTATGACGTGCCAGTCCGGCTCCAGGCTTAGAGAGCTGTCTGAGAGAGGGTCTGCTTATGTGCCTACACCTCACTCTTTGCTAGGGTGTGGACCTTGTATGCGCTATAGACCAGAACACACTCATAACAACATAACAACAACAAACATCTAAGAGGCCTGACTTCCCCCATATCACTCCTTTACTATTCTTATGGCTCTTCCCCACTATATACCACTCTACTATTCTGATGGCTCTTTCCCCCACTATATACCATTCCTTTACTATTCTGATGGCTCTTCCCCACTATATGCCACCCCTTTACTATTCTGATGGCTCCTCCCCCACTATATACCACTCTACTATTCTGATGGCTCTTCCCCACTATATACCACTCTACTATTCTGATGGCTCTTCCCCCACTATATACAGTACCACTCCTTTACTATTCTGATGGCTCTTCCCCACTATATACCACTCCTTTACTATTCTGATGGCTCTTCCCCACTATATACCACTCCTTTACTATTCTGATGGCTCTTTCCAACGATTTCCCCCCTCTTCCTGAGCATAGCATTCAGCATTAACATTCAGCAGGCATTTTCAGAAGGCAAGAATTTGTGGCTGTTTCATCACAATATCTCTATTGTCATCCCTGGCAGCTCAACATGAGTGCTTGTGAAAGTGTGTGTGTGTGTGTTTGTACTCCACAAAGCAAATGAGACATCGTGCTTTCCATGTTGTATCAGGCAATCACTTTTGTTGACTCATGTTCTGGAACACTTTGGCCCACCAGCATCCCTGATTGGTCCTGTCAGTTATTGTAGCCCAGGCTCCTGCCTGTGCTGAGCACATGGGAAATTGGTCCCCTTGACTTGCATGTTAATGTGGTGGATATTGCTGTGTGCATGTTTCTATCTGTTTTATGGGTTTTATAAAACTGTGTGTGTGTGTGTGTGTGTGTGTGCGCGCACGTGCATGTGTGCCGTGTGTGCGTGTTCTCTGATTGAAAGTGCCACAGATGTTATATGCATGCATGCTGTCCTGAGCCGTATTACTGAAGCCGCGGAGATGCCACCGTTGTAATGAGCTCCAGTCCTTTGTGTGATCATACCGGAGTCCTTCATCTGAATGGGATCCACCCTCCTGTTGGGCTTATGGACATTCAGATATGTGACACACACTAATACATGTACATGCACTCACCCCCCAAGCGCACACACACACACACACACACACACACACACCCCACAGTGGGTGGTGTATTGATTGGGTTTTAATGAATCCTTGAGGGCATCTCTCATTATGGCTGTGTGCAGAAATGACTCAGTTGGCCACTGGCTGTACAACATTGTTTCTAGTAATACTCATGGTTTTCCCAGAAACCCATTATTTCACAATCCCGTCACTATTCTGCTCCACGGGTAGACAAAATTGTCAATCCACGGACAGGCAAGACGATTGGATTATGGAAAATGACTGATGTACACATACGGTGATGCATAACTCACAACTGATTACTGTGATTGGGAAGACCAGAGGTGTTGTAGTGTCGAGAAGCGCAGCCCTTCTTTTGCTTCAAAGCCACCAATGGGAAGCTTTGAGAGTGCCTTCTCTGTCTGTGGACGGGTTCATTTGCATTACTGAGCTTGCCGCTTAGTTGTTCCTTTGAATTCCACTCTTTCAGAGGCCTTTTGTGGGTGACAGCGGTTCAAAGTGGGATCAACAACGTGCTTCAAGTGCTGTCTTTTGACTGTAGACCTAATAGAATAGAAAAGAACTGTGTTTGTACTGCCGCCAGATCATCTTACGCTTCCTGTATACACACATACATTCACATTGTACATACGCACACACGCGCACACACACACACACACACACACACACACACACACACACACACACACACACACACATACACACACACACACACACACACACACACACACACATACACAATGCACACACATGCACACACTCAGTTGTTTGAAGAGCAGAGCAAAGTCTCAGGGGGCGAGTGACCTTCTAAAGGTCGCTCTCTGTAAAGCCCACGTAAGGTCAAAGACTTGATCCCCCTACTTATACGAGTGCTATCACTTTCCGCTAATAGCCTCAGCTCAGCTGCATTTTACAGGCCCAGTTTTATTGCCAGTGTAGACTACCTGCTACAGCTGTAATGGCCCGTGCACCAGTGCAATGATTGTTACGGTTATTACCGCTGGGCTGTCTAATGCATTGTAGTCACTCTGTCCCTGTCCAAACAGAGCTGAAGCTTAGCGCTAGTTTGCGCTAATACTGACCTTTTTGTCAAAGCTTTCATATGACATATGTAGATTTTGTTTATTTTGCCTTGTGCTTTTGCTATTTTCTAAATACTGTAGTTTGAGCAACTTTGTTGTCTTATTACTCTTTCATAACCCTCCATGTATTATAACACAGAATGCATCAGGAGTTAATGCTTAGCTCAGAGTTATATTTAATCTGCTAAAATGAGCAGATCATTTAGGGCACTGCCTTACTCTCAAATAATATATATTGTAATTTCTGTGCCCATACAGGGGAAAAGAAGATAAATATTACCTACCCCCTCGCTCTCATTGTAAGCCTGATCCATTTATAGCTGTGGAAAACACAACAACACACCCTCATTTCTTTCATCGCACTTAATGTGTTGTGCTTCTCCAGAGAGGCCATGGGAGTTAGAATAGATGATTTATAATGGTGGCAGAATCTTTATGCTTTCACATGCGGGCCCAGCAAAGACTGTGTTTTCTGTGGGATAGAGTGCAAACATTTAAACTACGATCTAGCTGATGTAGCTGTAAAGATCACACACCCAATACGTTTTTTCAACGTTGATGCAAGTCCACTTCGGTCTTTAAAATGTCTTTAGATAAAGAAGCATATTTTAAAGTGTTAAGATGTACAGTATGATATTTATAATACAGCTGTTACAGTAATGGAGGGACACATGTATTGACAAGTAACTATTTTCTACACTATTCTTTTCCCATTTGTACAGTGTGCCAAACGTTCCCATTTGTATGTGTGCCAAACGGCACAAAAACCTTCCCCAGGATATACAGTATGTATGTACTGTACTCCCATTGAAAGTGGCACGTATGGTATCCCCAACTTCTCCATTCTCCCTCTGCACAGCAAACCTGAAGGAGCTGATCTCCCAGACCATGGTGTGCTGGGCCCAGGAGAGCCACATCCAGGACCCCGAGCTGGTGCGCGTGATGTTCAGCCTGCTGCGGCGGCAGTACGACAGCATCGGGGAGCTGCTGCGCGCCATGCGCAAGAGCTACACCATCAGCGCCTCCTCTGTGCTGGACACCATCCACCTGCTGGCCTCGCTCGGACAGATCCGCTCACTGCTCAGCGTGCGCATGGGCAAGGAGGAGGAGCAGCTCATGATCGACGGCCTGGGGTGAGAGAGAGGACTCACACTCACACTCACGCTCACACTCACACTCTCTCACTCACACACACACACACACTCAAAGGGAGAGATAGTGAGATAGAGAAATAGAATTCAACACATATGTGACCATTCACAGCGAAATCAGTCGTTTTGCGCACATCGTTATTTCGAGAAAAT
The DNA here is from genome assembly GCF_963854185.1 of Sardina pilchardus. Lineage (NCBI taxonomy): Eukaryota > Metazoa > Chordata > Actinopteri > Clupeiformes > Clupeidae > Sardina > Sardina pilchardus. Next base: position 996,666 of record NC_085013.1, read on the forward strand.
CAACAATAACAAACTTCCGGGTTAAAATGTTGAATTTCACGTTTTCGCATAATTCGGCTGTATACAGTCTACAGTTTCATATCGTGAACGCATTTCACTGAAAAACCTACGTTTTGACTGTGTTTAAACCCGGTGAAGATTCAACACATTTGCTGTCATTCCCGTTGTGCACGCGCTGCTTAAACAGGTGATTTCTCCTCTTCTGGCGTATCATGACAGGAGAACCATGTCAACTTTGGATGCGGTTATCTTAGCGATAGTTTGTGTAATACCCTCGATATACATATCGTTGGAAAGCTTAGTTTATGGCCGTTCACATGAGCACAATAACTTAATTTGCTAAATTTTACCGAAACGACTGGTTCCGCTTTACAGGGTCACATATTCAAACCTGCACCCAATCCCACACTGCATAAGAAAAGAGGGAGAGAGATAGTAATTCATTTGAGTGTATAGTATATCCAGAAAAAGAAAAGAAGTCGCACACAAAAGCTGAATTATAAGAACTTGTATTGATAACATAAACCGAAATATATATGAGCCAAAGACAGAATAAATGGGAGACAAACGTTTCGGGTCTAGCCCTAATATTTTGGGAACGCTGATGATGGGCTAGATCCCAAACGTTTGTCTCTCATTTATTGTCTTTGGCTCATATATATTTTGGTTTATGTTATCAATACAAGTTCTTATAATTCAGCTTTTGTGTGCGACTTCTTTTCTTCTTCTCGATTTACTATTTTTGGAGTTACGCACCAAGCAAAACACAAGGCAAGACAAAGGCGCGGACGCCACTTTTACTAACTTTACTTAGTGTACAGTATATCACTTACAAGCACACAGATGTGTGCATGCATGCACAAGGATTATCTCGTTGGAAGCTCATTAACAAATATGTGCATATTCTTACATACTGTATGCTCAGCATCAGACACTAAAGGCACTAACATGGGATATACAGTACAGTACATATGCAAAGGCATACATGGGAGGGCTGTGTGGATACTGCACATTGGGCAGCCACACTTGTTTAGAAGCACTGTGTTTATACATGGGGCAGGCACATTTACCACTCACACCCACACACTCTGAGAGCATGTGGTCCCACACCAAATGCCTGTAGCACAGATATTGAATTTCAGTGTCTAATTGGCAGGCATGTGAAGGAGACCTGCTGGTAAGGGAATGAAAGTGGCACAGAATGAAATCATTGAAATAATTAGTGTAGTGGTTTGCAGCGAAAGCCTGCACATCCAACTGTGATTCATTGTACCCGCTGTCTGCACTTTCACAGACCCACACGCTCACAAGGCAGCTCAGTGTGGGCCATGGCCATGTCTTTTGCACAACACCATCCTATGCTCATGCTAAATAAGGAACAGCAGGCCACTAGTCTTATTCCGGTTAAGGGAATTGGAAAAGGCTGTTTACATGGGAGCATCTTATTCTGAATATTGTCTTAACCGGGTTAATATCGGAATGTCCATGTAAACGTCCTCATATTTGTCTAACAACTCCTCCCTCTAGTCTTTTCTGTCAATCTATCCCTCATCTACGTCATCAGCCAGAATGTCAGCTCTCTTGAATGTCATCTTATTATCAGCTATACTATAAAAAGAATGTTGATCATTGTAGTACCGACATAGTTGGTGAGTCAGTGAGACAGAATGCTGAAAGGTTCCATGTCCGTTGGTGTTAACGAGGAGGAAACTCTCTGTGTGCTTCTCTGTCCAGGGACATCATGAACAACAAGGTGTTCTACCAGCATCCCAACCTGATGCGAGTGCTGGGGATGCACGAGACCGTCATGGAGGTCATGGTCAATGTGCTGGGGGGAGGGAAATCTCAGGTAACCCTCTCCTCTCCTCTCCTCTCCTCTCCTCTTCTCTCCTCTCACTCTGTTGACTGATGAGATGCAGTGTTGCTGCCAAAACACAAAGTATAGTAAAACAGGACAATAGCTTAGTTTGGAACTTTGAAAACATGGAGGGAAAAAGAAAGGATGAACAGGAACATGACAAGTTATCTGTACACACATTCACACACTGCACACTCAATCTCAAACATGCCTATACTCCAGATTGAATACAAACATCAAGTCAGACATTATGTATTGAAGCTAAGGATTAGATTAGATTTTATCTAAGAGTAATACAAAAAGAACACATCTTTTGGGGGCTGTTCAAACTTAAGACAGTATATGAAAAAAGTACATCTTTCTCAGCCTCTCATGTTTCTGTACAGTAGAGGTCTGCGCAGGACAGATTATTCAGTCCCGCTCCCGCAACATGCTGTCCCGCTCCCGCAATAATGTGCCATTTTTTGTCACGCTCCCACCCACATCTGTACCATAAGGTCCCACTCCTACAATGTTCAGTCCCGCTCCTGCAAATCATTGTAATTTTTAGTCATGCTTGCATCTGTGATATTATGTCCCACTCCTGCCTGCGAATGTGGCAGGCAGGCATTTTGTAGTAAATGTACTGAAGCACTAGGCCTACATCTGAAGCACTAGATGTGCTCTGTTCCTCTGCCATGCTGTTCATTTACGAAGCTTTCGAACACGGAACACTTGAAAGGAATTGTCTCTAAACACATGTCAGCGAGATGACCCCAAACCACAACATCCGCAAGTTTAGGCTGCATTAAAACGTTTTTATTTCTCAAACAGAATCTCCATCACAACTACAAGTTAATTATGTTACTTTAATCAGTTGTATTGTAGCGACGCCACCCTTGGAACCATGTCATTCTCATCACACCTCTGCTGATCTGTCTCTGCTTTGTACATATATCTGATGGTGAAGACATGCTCTGCTAACTCATAATCTCTTTGTTAGTGATGATTGTGTCCTATTTAGTTAATCTTCTATTTGTTTTGTCTGTTGTACTATAGCAGCATCCAGTTTCCTCTCTTGAGTCATAGCATTCTCCTATACTGTGAGCGGTAAGCGGGCATCAGGGCCAGTCTGATGGCCATGGCCGTGCTCGAGTGCTGGATGTGCCTGACAGGTTGGAGGTCAGATTAAGCTCTCAGCTCACTGCAGTGCAGGGGCTCTGTGTGTACCAGGCTGCGGTCAGTGCAAGTGTGTTCACATGCAGAGTCCAGACCTGGACCCAGTGGAGATGACACCTCTGTGTCTAAGGCTTCTGTTACTGTGAGTGTTCACGTGGAGAGATCAGGCTAGCGCACAATTAAGACTGAACTTCTGTGGTTGCTGTCAGTGAGAGTGTGTTCACATGCAGAGACCAGACCAGCGCCCGGAGGAGATTAACCCTTTGTGTAAGAGGTTAGCATTTTAGTATGGGAGAGGAGAGGAGGGGAGGGGAGAGATCAGGCCCAGGCTTTGAGGCTCAGAGTATAAGCCTGCTGTGTGTTAACGTACCACAGGCCATGCTGGGGCCTAGTAAGGACATGAGTGGGAATGGGTCCTAATTGGCTACTGTTACTGTGTGTGTTCATGTACTGAGATCACAAGTAGGGGCTCAATATACTGTAGACTGCTCCTCTGCCACAGTGCAATTCTCTTTCAGTTAAGCCCTTGGTATAACCTTTAGGATATGGCCTGTGTGCAAGGTTTGTCTTGTTGTGTCAAGGGTATGCCTGGTGTTTTCCTTCTGAGAACCGAGGTTCCATTCGTAACCAGATTGACTTGACCTCTATGGGTAAGGCTGCCATTACTGTGTGTGGTCATGTGGAGAGAGATCTGAAGTAGAGATTTCAGCAGGCTGCTCCTCTGAGACTGTTGAGTGTGCCGATGTACCACAGGCCACGCTGGGGGTTCATCGAAGACACACGTGTGTGTGAGGATGGCTCCTAATTGGCTACTCTTATTGTGTGTGTGTGCACATGCACAGGTCAAGCGAGGGGCCAGTGGAGCTCTCTGGCGGTCCAGTCCCAAAGATGATGCCTGGCGCTCTCCTCCAGACCTCTTTAACAGAACCAGTGCACCTCTGTCTGGACCTGACGTCTGGCTGCACTGTGTGTGTTCATGTATAGAGATCAGAACAGAGATCGGGAAGCTGCTCCTGGGAGATCCAGTCAAAGATCCTTGATCACTAGCTCCACTTTAACTCTCTCTGATCCAGGGTCTGGTGAGGCTACTGTGCATGTGATGTGGGGCCCAGTGGGGCTCAGTGAGGACACATGTGTGGGGCTGCGTCATAGTTGGACTGGCTGGATCCTAATTAGACTGGCTGCGTCATAATTGGACTGGCTGCATCATAATTGGACTGCCTGGGCCAGTGGCAGCTGTGAGCAGGAGTGGCATTAAGGCACAATATAATGAGAGTGTTGTGCTGAAATGCCACCAGTGAGGCCAAATGATATAAATAAGCAGACGGACGTGCCGGTGACGGGAATCTCTTCTATTCCTTCTGTCCTCTACACGGCCTCTTGCTCTTACAGGCACACAATATATAGATATACTGTAGGTATCCCCACCAGTCTCTTTCTCTTCTCTCTAGACATTGTCTTTCTCTCTCTCCCACACACACACACACACACACACACACACACACACACACACACACACACACACACACAACGCACATGTGCTGGGCGTGAGGTTGTGCAGCCGTAAGGACAGGTGGGAGCTGGGGAGTTGGTCCTCTGCTGTCTTTATTAGATAACCCCCAGCAGTCTCCCCCAGGGCCCAATCACACCCTCCACCAAGGCCAGCTCAGCAGAAGATGGACAGAGAGAGTGAGAAGGGCGGAGAGGAAAAGTGTGTGTGTGTGTGTGTGTGTGTGTGTGTGTGTGTGTGTGTGTGTGTGTGTGTGTGTGTGTGTGTGTGTGTGTGTGTGTGTGTGTGTGTGTGTGTGTGTGTGTGTGTGTGTGTGTGTGTGTGTGTGTGTGTGTGTGTGTGGTACGGAATGTCTTGTCAGGCCTTTTTAGGGATCAGTTATGGTGGGGCGTGTGATTTATGGTTGCCCCCTTAACAGAGAGCACACATTAATTAGAGCAAACAGAGGCTGGTCATAACCCCGTGCTCTGCCTCCTCTCCTCTCCTGTGTTTAAGAGCAGGCCCGGGAAGCCACCCAGAGCCCTCTCACTGACTTACGACGCCAACGATCGTTAACATAAAAATCTATCCAGGCTCTGGATTGATGCCCGATTTATGTGTTGTCATTAGAATCCATTGATTTGACTTTAAAATTGAATTGAGGAGATTGTTCTATGCAACAATTCTTAAAAAGCAGTATTTATTGGTTGGTACTGAAATCAAGTCTGTAATGTCATGTCATATGTAGGCCATGTTGGGAAGGGTGATGATGGTAAGGATACTCTGTCTTGTCCCATTTCTCTTTTCCTCTCTTTACTTGTTTTTGTGGGCCTCTTCCTCTGCATAGGAGATTGCATTCCCCAAGATGGTGGCCAGCTGTTGCCGTTTTCTCTGCTACTTCTGTCGCATCAGCCGGCAGAACCAGAAGGCCATGTTTGACCACCTCAGCTATCTGCTGGAGAACAGCAGTGTTGGCCTGGGTAGGTAGCATCTCTCCACTCTCCTTGCCTGTGTTTGTGCCGTATGTGTTTGTGTTTGTATATGAATGTATATGTGTGTGTCAGGGTTTCCATTATTTCCAGTATTTACCTAAGTCTGGGTAAAATCTATTAGCAAATGGTCATGCCAATAATTCTCATGCGAAACTCAACTATAATGGGACTTATTTTGTTGACAATTACCAGCCTTGTGTATGTACCTTTTTTTACCAAATGGATGCGACTTTCACAGCTGTCTGACCACCTCTCAATAATCAAGCATGCACTTTTGAATAGACTGCAGTAGAAGCTTTATCCCACAGTTCTGTGAGAGATTTCTTCTGTGTGTGTGACATTTTATCTCTTTGAACTTTAGGACTAATAGATCCGGGGACAAAGTTTGGGACTATTATAAACTATCTTTTTAACAACATTCCGATTGGCCAATTTCTCAGAGTGAGACGAAATTGTAGCTCCACCGAAGACTTTATGTCCAAAGCGTAGCGGTTCTCTCAACGGGGATATGCGCAAGAAAATATTGAAGAGGCTTGGAATAAGGCGTCAAGTATGGATCGCTCTTCCCTTTTAAAGAAAACAAATAAACATAACTCAAATTCTAGACTTTGTTTTTCTACTCGCTATTCGCCAACAGCGGGCAGAATTAAACATATCATTAAAAAACATTGGCATATCCTTTAAAGTGATCCGGCCTTGAAAGATATGTGTGCTGAACCACCTAGATTTGCTTTCAAACGTGCCGCAATATTCAAGATCGTTTGGTTCATTCTGATTTGAAAACTTTACCCCCTACCACATGGCTTTCTAATCCACCGTTAGGCTTCTATAAATGTGGCAACTGTGCCCCACTCTACCAACTCTAAAGAGTTCTCACATCCTCGGACGGGCAAAACCTATTCCATCAATGCTTTCATAAATTGTAATAGTACACATGTTGTTTATCTATTAAAATGCCCCTGTGGGTTGGTATACATTGGGCAGACAAAACGTCAGTAAAAAATGAGAATATCAGAACATAAAACCGCAATTCGTACCAAAAATACTACTTATGCCATGGCAAGACATTATATAGAAGCCAACCATGGATCTCCAGTCTCATTGAAATGTTGGGGTATTGAAAGAGTCACCACTCCCCCCAGGGGGGCGACATTATTAAAAAACGTTTATGTAGAGAGGCTTTCTGGATATCCACTCTCAACACACTAGAGCCTCATGGCCTAAATGAATTGAATTTGTCATGCTTTTTGTAGGCCCATGTACAGTACAGTTTTCTTTCTGTATTGATATAAATAATTTTTGCATTGATCTTAAAGATGTGCTAGCTTAGACTATATGAAATATATATATATACTGTATATATATAGTCGATTGTAACAATGTATATTTTCCCATATTTTTCCATGTCCATTTTTCTGATGTACTGTTTTTGTATCACTTGGTATGTTTAGTGATACTTTTTTGGACTTTGATGGCTTTGAGTGTAGCCTACGTCTATGGTTGTCATAGGTAGATTGAGGCACCACCCCTGTCAGGTGTCCCTGTTTAACTTGTTAAGGTATCTACCCATGCCTACCATTCTAGACTCTGATGAAGACGTGGCAAACGTCGAAACGTTAGTCCTACAATGTTGGCACCTTAAATAAATATCTAAAAACTTCACATCTGAGTTGCTCCGGTGAACCTTTTTTCTTTACTACAGTTTGTCCTCTCCCGTTGACGCACCAGATAGTGATTTCAGGAGCGCGGAGGACTTTTTGTTTTTTCTTTGGGACTATTACTTTGCTGAAGTGGTTTCCGATGCCTTTCTCATCAATTGCATTAATATATGGTGCTTTCTGCATGTTTTGTTGATTTTGATCCTTTTTGGCAGGTGACAGAAATCAAACAAATGAACAAACGCCTCACATAGACAAAGACAAACAAAACACTTAATGAGTACACAGGCAATAGTGGTGCTTTGCCTGACATGAACGCAACATTGAGCCCTTAAACAGTCCCACCAGGCTGCTAGATCTGAAAAGCTCTGTCAGGTAGTTTAATATGAGCAGCTTCTTTTATCCTGGCAAACGCAAAAGCCATCAATTGTCCAAGCAGAATTCCGTTTAGCTAGCATGCTAGCTGCTAGTCCTGCTGCACACATGATAATAGAGCTGTCCCGAGTGAAGTACCAGACCAGATGCTGGGAAGGCAGCTCTCATCAGGAAGGTTGTGACACAGGTGAACTAGTCCAGAATCTTCAGCTAGTTGACGATGTTGCCGCCGGACGGTGTCCAACTCAAAAACCTGATAAGATAGTGGTTGTGACTTTCCTCTGAGATTAGAAATGAGGGCAAATTCATTCATTCATTCATTCATTCATTCACTCTTTCATTCATTTAACCTTTATTTAACCTCAGAGGTTCATTGAGGGTAGTTCTTATTTTCAATAAAGCCATGATTACAGAAACAATAAAATTGTGGTTAAAAAAGAGAACACGCCTAGGCCTATAACTAAAACAAAGTCAAATAAATAATAAGATAACCTACATAGCATTATACAACAGGAGGTAAAAAAAAAATAAATACATCAAATATTAATGGTCAAATAATAATAAGATGATGAGGGAAAATATTTACTATTACCCACATACAGTAGATAGGTACAGTAAGCCTACTTTTGTGATCCAGAAATGGAAATATTTGCCCCATCAGATAGTCTTACATTTGATGCCATGCAGTCCAATAGCCTTTGTTTAAACAGCCTACATACAGGTTGCATGTTCCATTATAGCCTATATTTTGTTGGTAATGTTGGTTTTACTCACTTGATATTGTTTGCTTTTCTTAAATGTAAAATATCATTTATAATTTGCATTTCTTATAGCCTGCGCTATTATTGAAACATGACTGGTACATGACTTTGGGCCTGTGTATTCATGTGTTTCTAGGCCTGTGTGTGTGTGTGTGTGTGTGTGTGTGTGTGTGTGTGTGTGTGTGTGTGTGTGTGTGTGTGTGTGTGTGTGTGTGTGTGTGTGTGTGTGTGAGCAGTGACTCACTAGGAGCTGCTGCTGTGAGCTCCTGCTGTGTGCACCTGGACTCTTAGAGGTCAAGGGCACTGAGGTCATGGTGGATGTGTGCATCACTAATGCACTCACCCCTCTCCTCCTCTCCTCCTCTCCTCCTCTCTCCTCCTCCACGCCTCCCTCTCCTCTCCTCTAAGACATTTAAAGATCAGTTCCTAATTGCCTTAAAGGTCTTTGGGATGCTTGCGCCGGAGCATCACTCAGAAGGCAGAAAGCCTGTTATTTTCCCTGATTTTTCTGTCTGGACGCAGTTTGGAATGGAAGTGGAAATACTGCCCCCTGCTGTCCAGGAAAAAAAATATTAAAGTGAGAAATGTGATGACTGAAGTAAACTATGATATTTCTGTGAGAATTTAATTTAATGCGCAAGTGTGCGTGTGTGTGTACGTGTGTCTGTGTGTGTGTGTTCTCAGCTTCTCCCTCTATGAGGGGATCCACTCCCTTGGATGTCGCTGCCTCCTCAGTGATGGACAACAATGGTTTGGCCCTAGCCCTAGAGGAGCCTGATCTAGATAAGGTGGGTTTGTGTGTGTTGTGTGTGTGTGTGTGTGTGTGTGTGTGTGTGTGTGTGTGTGTGTGTGTGTGTGTGTGTGTGTGTGTGTGTGTGTGTGTGTGTGTGTGTGTGTGTGTGTGTGTGTGTGTGTGTGTGTGTGTGTGTGTCAGTGTTGTGCACGTTCACACTCTTCAGTAACTAGTTCAAAGTTCAGTTCACACACATGCAAAGTGAACTGTTCACGTTCATAGTTCACCATTTTTAATTTTGAACTAGTTCAAATTCAGTTCATTTGAATGAAAATCTGTTTCTGACGGAATATAGGCTACAGCCACCTGTTGTTCTCATCTAATTGAGAATGTCCGTAAATTGGGCTTTATTTCGCTGGGCAGATACATTTCTTTTAGGTCTATGGCAGATACCGACGCCTAATAAATGCGGCCGCGCATTTATTAATAATTAATAATAAATGCGTCAGCTGTGCATGCCTGACGGCAGAAGAGTGTAGTTTTTACACCGGGGGTATGGAGGAGGCTGCCTTGCTGCATTACCTTACCAGATGGATCAGTGACATACTGTAGGGCTCTTTGAACACGTTATGCATCCCTCTATCATCACTGACAAGTGCAGAATCTTTCCGCGATTGCATTCATATAGGCCTAGCAGCGGTTCTGTGTACAATGCATCATGCGTAACGTGATCATGGGTAATGTAGTAAGGTAGTGCAAAGCTGTAGTTTAGGAGTGGCGCCCGTGGGCAGTGAGTGTGACAACGACATACTGTTTCTGAATTGCCAGCAGATAGTGTCACTCGACTTCTCAGGACAAAATAAATTCTGTAACGTTTAATTGGACATCAACAGTGACGTTCGTCGTTCATTTCCCAAAATCTGAGCGAATTCACGTTCAAATTCATTATTTACAAATGTGTTGCGTTCAGTTCAGCGTTCACAGAAAAATGAGCGTGTTCAATGAACACGTTCTTTTGAACTCGTTCATGCACAACACTGGTGTGTGTGTGTGTGTGTGTGTGTCTGTGTCTGTGTCTGTGTCTGTGTGTGTGTCTATGTTTATGTCTATCTACGCATTTAAATGCTTACATGTTTTAATGTATGTGTGTTCAGACTTTGGCAAAACTAAGCATTTGTTGCAGGTTCCAATAGCTCAGACTTCTAGATGTACTGTATGTGTACCAAACTGTCACATTTGCAGATGTCCAAAGTATTGACTCCTGTGTACTCCAGCATGAGTCCTGCATCAGTCTCACGTCAGGAGTCCGTGTCCATCTCCCCGTGTCTCCCTGCATGTCTCAGGTGGTGACGTACCTGGCCGGCTGTGGTCTGCAGAGCTGCCCCATCCTGCTGGCCAAGGGCTACCCCGACATTGGCTGGAACCCTATCGAGGGGGAGCGCTACCTCTCTTTCCTCCGATTCGCTGTGTTTGTAAATGGTACATACCGATAAACAGAACAGCTCCACACACACTGATAAGCACAAACATACCTCTTCTCAGACAGATAAACATATACGCAGCGTGGATGGAATGGCCTTAAGATAACACTTAAGAGCATTTGAAGGACAGCTCCATGCAAGAGTATTTTTTCCTTACTATTATGAGGACAAATTGGTAGTGTAAGGAATACTGATACTATACTGATACTGATATGTGTGTGTGTGTGTGTGTGTGTGTGTGTGTGTGTGTGTGTGTGTGTGTGTGTGTGTGTGTGTGTCTGTGTGTGTGTGTGTGTGTGTGTGTGTGTGTGTGTGTGTGTCTCCCCAGGAGAGAGCGTGGAGGAGAACTCCAGTGTGGTTGTGAAGCTGCTGATTCGCCGGCCGGAGTGTTTTGGCCCAGCGCTGAGAGGGGAGGGGGGGAACGGGCTGCTGGCGGCCATGAAGGAGGCCATAAAGATCTCGGAGAGCCCGGCGCTGGACCTGCCCAGTGCTGCCCAGGGCATCAGCTCTGACGCGTAAGAGCACCCCCATAAAGACACAGCAGCTCCGGCCCCAGCCACTCTTCAGCTCTCTCTAGCCCTCCTTTTCTCTCTCTCCTCTTATCTCCTCCCTACAGTCTCTCTAGCCCTCCTTTTCTCTTTCTACTCTTATCTCTTCCCTACAGTTTCTCTGTCTCTCTCTCACTGCCCATGCGTCTCTCTCTCTCTTTTGTGATCTCCCTCTGTCTTCTTCTCTACCCTCCCTGACTTTTCTTTCTTTCTCTACACCCATGTTGTGCTCCCTCCTTTTGTCCTTGTCTTTATTTTTCAGCGTCCGTCATTTCAAGAGTTTTCATATCACATCTCACCTCATCACAGCTGTTCTGTGTAGTTCTCTCTCTTCCCTTGTCTGTCCCTCTGTGCCTGTCTGTCTATCTTTCACTAATGACACTAATCATCTCATCTCTCATCTCTCTCCTGACTGAGGGCTCACATGTGTGTGTGTGTGTGTGTGTGTGTGTGTGTGTGTGTGTGTGTGTGTGTGTGTGTGTGTGTGTGTGTGTGTGTGTGTGTGTGTGTGTGTGTGTGTGTGTTCCAGGTCGACTGAGGATGATGAGGAGGAAGAGGTGGTGCACATGGGCAATGCCATCATGTCTTTCTACTCGGCCCTCATTGACCTGCTGGGGCGCTGTGCACCAGAGATGCACGTGAGTCTCACCAGCACACTCACTCTCTCTCTCTCTCTCTCTCTCTCTCTCTCTCTCTCTCTCTCTCTCTCCCTCTCTCTCTCTCTCTCTCTCTCTCACACACACACACACACACACACACACACACACACACACACACACACACACACTGAAAATTAGTCCTATAACTGATGATGTCAGATTTTCCATCTAATCTCATTTCTGATTGGTGTGTGCAATCAACACCTTCACAGTCGACTTGTCAATTTTAATGGAAGTATAAATTGATTAATTAAGCTTGGATAAATATTTTTGTCATTAATTGAATTAGCTAATCAATAATTGTGTTTATGAATACGTCTACTACAGCTCATTAACAAGGGCAAAGGTGAAGCCCTGAGGATCCGTGCCATCCTTCGATCGCTGGTGCCCACCGAAGACTTGGTTGGCATCATCAGCATACCCCTCAAGATGCCTATTATAAACAAAGGTTGGTTGGGAGCCAACTTGATTCTGTATCATTCATGCTCATGCACAGAGCCTTGTAATCAAGTTCATGTCAAACAGTAGTTCATCGCTGCAGTATATGGCTAAAAACTAGCATGATTGGAGTTTTCTTACATAAATCAAGTGTATGATGCTGAAGTTAACTCTAAACTGTAAACCTGCTTGCTAACCGTGGCTTAGTGCTTGCTTAGTCATGTACTGTAGAGCAGGATTCCAAAAGCATTGCTGTGCTTTGTAACCATCAGAGCTCAAATAGAAGTGGATTCCCTTAGTGTCTGTATCCAGTACAGTGTTCTCACTCACACCAGTGGCTGCAGGAGGCACTACGGGTGCTTGTGCTTGTGCTGGTGGGCTCTCTGGAGTGTAGCCTGTTGGTGCAGTGCTGTGAGCTATAGGCTGTGGGGTGCCTCTCTGCTGCAGTGCTCACCGTCACACTCACTGCAACGCTCCATCTGTGCTAAGCTCTTCTCCTTCACCACCACATGCTGCTTGTTACCTGGGCAAGGATATTACAGGAGGGGGAGGTGCTATCTTAGCTGTTTTCCCATAGACAAAGAGGTAATGGCTGACTAGCTTTTCTCCCAAAGGTGGGAATCTGCCTTATCAGAAGATCTCTGACCTGTGTCCTGTTTGTGACTCACCCACACAGCCTGTCCTCAGTACCTTAGCAACTCACTTGGGTCAGACAAGGTCTCTGTAAACTCAGCTTCTTTGCATTCAGGGCCAGATGTACTAATGTTTTGCACCCATTTCAGGCGTTACATGCGCGTATAAACATGGGGAGGATATGTACAAAACAGCCGCAATGAGAGAAACGCGCAGACTGCCTGCCCTGGGAGATGAGAATGGCTATTTGCGCTTTTCCGTGTCATGCATATTAATTCCTGGGCGGATCAGCTGAAAATGGGTGTAACGCGCAAGTACAGGGGAGGAGAGGTGCTAATAGCAATTGGTTAAATATTCCGCCAGATGTATGAAAACAGCACATGTCTATTTTGCGATGAAAAAGTGTAATCCAAATTGCGGTTGACTGCGTCTCTTAGAACAACTTTTAGAGACAGCTGAATCAGTATTCAGAGCATCAGTTTTCTTCATTGTACTATGTCAAAAGCAACCTTAACTTTCGTTTGCCTCTCTAATATCGTATTGTCTCTTTTACGACATAGCCCGCACCTCTCAATCTGTTAGACTAGTATTAAGTCATAGCCCTAGTCTACGTGCAGTAAATAGTTCAAGTATTTTTTTTTAAAGTGGATTAGTAGAACTACTAGGCCTACTCTGTCTGTCGCTGTTTGTTGACATCTTTGTATCATGTAAGATAGCTAAACTTTGATTCTTTTTAATGTTGCAATATTCAACTGCGATTGTGGTTCAGCTCTGCACACGCAATTGGCGTTGTAGAGGGGGCGGGGACGGGCGGTGAAGAATGCTGTTAACGTAATGACGTTTTTTTTATTTTGATTTGATTTTTTAATGACCACACAGCCAGGCTGGTGGAATTTGTTTTTAGTACAGATCTTGGTACAGGTTCCAACATTGGGCTACATACAGACACATTCATACATGATACATACAACATAGATACATAAATACATAAATACGTGGGGGTCATCCTAATCCTTCACAGTCCTCATCGTTTGTTTGGTGTTCAGAAAGTGTATTGCTGTGGGAATGAAACTGGTTTTGAAGCGGGTGGTTCTGGAGGGGATTGTTCTGTAACGCCTCCCAGACGGAAGTAGCTGGAAGGCGTAGTGTGCAGGGTGGGTGAAGTAGCTGGAAGGCGTAGTGTGCAGGGTGGGTGATGTCAAGGTGATCTTGTGTGCCCTGCGTAGTTACAGCTTAGTAAATTCCACGCAATATAGTAAAGCACAGCGTTCGCATTCTGCGCATACGAAAACTCGGTGTTAGCGCTGTCTTAGTACCAGTGGCGGTTCTAGGATTTTTCTGTAACAGGGGCCATTAAGGGGCCAGATGTTACATTCAGGGGCCGAGTACAGGGTACATCCAAGCACAGAAAATCATTTATTCAGTTCAAGTTTTCTCATTTATTTATGCTGTGCGTAAAGGACACAATGCATAGAACTCATTGAATGCAACACACCACACGCACATACTCTTACCCTTATACTCTTATTTATACTATGCATAAAGGGTACACTGCATACAACAATGCATAGACCACACACACACACACACACACACACACACACACACACACACACACACACACACACACACACACACACACACACACACACACACACACACACACATTACTACAGCAATACTGCCAAGCCTGAAAAGCTCATGGAACATCTCTTTGAAAGACTCCAGAAAAGCCACAAACTCAAGGAGTGTGGTCACTTTTTTCTATCCTATCCAGCACTCTCTTGATCTGATACACATACTCTTACCCTTATACTCTTATCTATAGGCTACTATGCATAAAGGGTACACTGCATACAACAATAGACACCCCCCCACACACACACACATTACAGCAAGCCTGAAAAGCTCATGGAACATCTCTTTGAAAGACTCCAGAAAAGCAACAAACTCAAGGAGTGTGGTCACTTTTTTCTATCCTATCCAGCACTCTCTTGATCTGATACACATAGGCTACTCTTACCCTTATAGGCTACTTATTTATTTGCTGCAACTGAGCAGAGCAGCCACTCGTTTAATATGAGCCCTAAGCTGTTTTAAGGGCATTTTCACTACCTCTAGTTAGAAGCATTTATTCTGGTCATTGTAAGTGCCATTCACACATGCTACATATTGCTTTTTTCAGCACAGTCTAGGCTATCCAGATCTGCCACAATATCATGTATAAATACTTGCATTGATTTGATTTAGATTTTTAAATAATACAAATTTGAAAAGCGTACTATACAAATTCTTACATTTTGACGTGTAGGCTATCTCACCACAGCAAGCTGACAGCTCAACATGACTTGCATGGTTGTGTAGGCCTGACTGTCCTGAAAATGGCAATATAAGAACCATGATGGAGGTATACTTTGGGGCTGAGCAATTTACAGAAATATGTGGTGTGTGCCTTCCAGAAATAAATGGCAATTTTTATTTAGTGATGAAAAAATGACTTTCTCTCCATATTTGTGACACTAGCTGATCTCTCCATATTTGTGACACTAGCTGATCTGACATGACTTGTTTGCGATAGCACACATGACGTGCACAGATGATGATTCTCTATAATATTTGTTTTACTGCATTGCAATGAACACAGTAAAGGCAAAAACTGTTTATTTGACAAACAAATTTGGATGCAATATGAGTCTTGAATTGGATACCATACAGGAGTTTGCTAGGATCTCAAAACCGTGTTATGAACGTGACTTGTCAAAGAGAAACACATGATAACATTGGATTATGAACATAGGCTATTATGCCACACAAAAACACGAGGTAAGTGGAGCTAAATGAAGTTATTATTTTGCTGTCACTTCGTCTGTTTTATGGCCTAGAAGGTTGTATTTGGTATCTGTGGATAGCTCTAGCTCTCCTCTTTCATCTGACATATGCGTGCCATATCTTTTTGATAGCGGTTTCACGAGGAAATCAAACGAGAGTAAAGGTAGCCAAAGCTATATGACATTACTATTTGTTTGTCACTTCGTCTGATTTTATAATACGAAATGATCGATGTATTTGGTATCAATGCAAAGCTCTGCTTCTCCTCTTTCATTTGATATGCGTGTCATGTCTGTGCGATGCGTGGTCCGCGAGTAATTCAAGCGAGAGTTCTGGATGCGCCGGTGAACGCAGAGCAATATAGACTGTAAATATGATATACTTTGATTTAACTTCATGATTTTATTTTATTTTCATACTTGATCGTACAGACAAGTGCCTAGTATCGTTGGAAAGCCCCGGTTCTGCTCTTTCCTGCAATATCAGTCTCATCTCGCTGTGACTAATAATAGCGGAGCAATGTAACAAAGAAAATGTGTGCGTTTTTAATGTGTGCGTTAAAAAGACTCCGGTTGCTCTTTCATCGGCGATTAATGGAACAGGGGCACTTCGGGGGCCAATCAGATTTCAGTAGGGGCCAGGGCCCCTGTGGCCCCGCCCCTAGAACCGCCCCTGCTTAGTACATCTGGCCCTCAGTGTATTCCGATTAAGTTCTACATATTCAATGGACAGATGATCAGAGGAATGGCACACAAGAATAATGAGGCCTGAGGTAGTTGGACATTGCCTTGACATTTCACCTATTTAAAAACCTTTGAACCCAGAGTGCCTCATGTGTTTATATTCAGCACAAACTCAGCACTAGTAGAGACGGCCTTCAATATGCTGTTAGCGTGAGGAGTAAGGACAGGTGAAGCTGCTGTGTGCTGTGGAGTGAGGACAGGTGAAGCTGCTGTGTGCTGTTGTGTGAGGACAGGTGAAGCTCCTGTGTGCTGTGGAGTGAGGACAGGTGAAGCTCCTGTGTGCTGTTGTGTGAGGACAGGTGAAGGTCCTGTGTGCTGTTGTGTGAGGACAGGTGAAGCTCCTGTGTGCTGTTGTGTGAGGACAGGTGAGACTCCTGTGTGCTGTTGTGTGAGGACAGGTGAAGCTCCTGTGTGCTGTTGTGTGAGGACAGGTGAAGCTCCTGTTGTGTGAGGACAGGTGAAGCTCCTGTTGTGTGAGGACAGGTGAAGCTCCTGTTGTGTGAGGACAGGTGAAGCTCCTGTGTGCTGTTGTGTGAGGACAGGTGAAGCTCCTGTGTGCTGTGGAGTGAGGACAGCTGAGACTCCTGTGTGCTGTGGAGTGAGGACAGCTGAGACTCCTGTGTGCTGTGGAGTGAGGACAGCTGAGACTCCTGTGTGCTGTGGAGTGAGGACAGGTGAAGCTCCTGTGTGCTGTTGTGTGAGGACAGGTGAAGCTCCTGTGTGCTGTGGAGTGAGGACAGCTGAGACTCCTGTGTGCTGTGGAGTGAGGACAGGTGAAGCTCCTGTGTGCTGTTGTGTGAGGACAGGTGAAGCTCCTGTGTGCTGTGGAGTGAGGACAGGTGAAGCTCCTGTGTGCTGTGGAGTGAGGACAGCTGAGACTCCTGTGTGCTGTGGAGTGAGGACAGCTGAGACTCCTGTGTGCTGTGGGCTGTGTCGGTGTCAGACTGCAGTCAGTCACATGGCCTACAGGCACCAGCACTGAGCCATTTTTTTGTGTGGAGAATTTCACACATATAATGTAAATGGGAGAAGGGGAAGTCAAATATTGAAGTGAAATTTTATTTTGAAACTGTAAGTGGATTGAAGAGCCAAAAAGTGACTACAAGTAGTTACATAGGCCTAAAATCCTTTATGCAAAGCTGTTGTATGCCCCTTTCCACATTCCACTGTTTATGCTGAATGTATTGTATGTGCATTCTGAATATACTGCATGCACTTCTCCGTATTGAATGTACTGCATGCATATACTCTGCATGTTGAAGATGAAAGTAAAAAGCCTCATCAACAGTCCAACAGTGGAACAGAGTCAGTGAAGGAAGAGGGACAGAGAGGGAAAGGCAAGAGAGGGAGAAATGGAAGAAGAGAGAGAGAGAATGATACATAACAGTAGACAGAGAGGAGGTGAGGGTGCTTTAAAAGAGGGACTTTAAAAGTTCTGCCCTTCCTACTTCTGTCTTTCACTCTTCTTGTATTCTAACATTCTATCTATCTATCTATCTATCTATCTATCGATCTATCTATCTGTTTATCTGTCCATCCATCCTGTTCTCTTTCAGATGGTACTGTGACAGAGCCAGACATGTCAGCCAGTTTCTGTCCGGATCACAAGGCACCAATGGTTCTGTTCCTGGACCGTGTGTACGGCATCGAGGACCAGGCCTTCCTGCTCCACCTGCTGGAGGTGGGCTTCCTGCCGGACCTACGCGCCTCTGCAACACTCGACACGGTGAGACACCTGACACAGTCTAGCGTACACACACACACACACACACACAGACACACATATAGAAATGCAGAGATGGATTACACTACCACCACCCCTGACATGCACACACAGAAAAGCACATAAATGAATAACACTGACATGCATACATAAAGCACACAGACACATACACATCATCAAAGATACCTGTACATCTCAGGCACATGTCACCAAGTGTAAACACTGCACTAGCTGGCTGGAGTGGGAGATACAGTACAGCTCTCCTCTCTGCCCTCATCTGCATTCCCTATGAGGAACTCCTCTCCTCCTCTCTGGAAGATGCTCCCTTTCTCCTCTGGCCACATTACTTTGTGTCAGCACACTTTGGCTGTCCCAGCGTAATTACTGAACAAATGCCACCAGCCTGTCCCCTCTTAACCTGTGCAGCGCCTCCATGTAGCTGAGCTAGCGTCACCCCACAGCAGCTGAAGAAGCCCCAGACGCTGGATGATCATTCCCCTGCCCTGCGTCTTGCCAGGACACAAGAAGAATTACTCTGCAATAGGGTGTGAGATGCCAACAAACAGCAGACGAAAACACTACTAAACCAGAAGAGTGTGCTCCACAATAGAAGCAACAGCAAAAGGCAACAGCACACCAGAGAAACAAACAGCGGTGGAAAGTGGGCAGTAATCAGGGTGTCAGTTCTCACCACTCTGCCCTGAATGTCTCAGTACGTGTTTCTGAGGCCTGGAGCTTTAGACTGCTAGTGTTGTCTAGTGTTTCACTTCAGTGAGGAGAGACACTGCTCAGGTAAACAGAGTGGGTATGGAATCAGACTGATTTTGGCTTCTATTGATTTAGGCAGTGACTCATTCATAGCAGTAATCTGCCTGAGAACCCCATTAGTCTAGTCTGCCTGGTGGTGGAGTTATTTTGGGAGAGGGTTACCTGGGTGATCCCCTTTGACAATCAAGAGCCCGAGTGTTTCCTGCTTTCCCCCCGCTTGCTTTTCGCCTGGCTTTTTTCTTTTTTTCTGTTTCTTTCTTTCTTTTTGGACTTGGGCGACTGTGTGCAGCGTTGGTGCTCAGTGTTAATGTGCGGAGGGCTAAGAATAGGCCTTAATCCCACAGCTGCCACCATGTTCCCAGGCAGACACGTCGTGCTGCTCAGCTCCATACTGCGCTGCGCTTTGATCCGCCAGTGAGGGGTGTGAGGGGATCATGCACTGAGGCCCTAATCCAGCAGTTAGCAGAGAAAGTTGGACGGATTCACGTGAAATAGGAGACAGGGCGCGGGGGCAATATCTGAGCCGTCGCAGCTTTAGGAGATGATGCTACCTCGCTGTGTGTGTGTGTACGTGCTTGTGTGTGCATTTGAGTATGTGTGTGTGCAAGAGAGATGAGTATGAATGTGAGAGTCTGTGTGTGTGTGTGTGTGTGTGTGTGTGTGTACGTGTGAGAGAGATGAGTATGAATGTGTGTGTGTGTGTGTGTGTGTGTGTGTGTGTATACGTGCGTGCCTGTGTGATTAGGTCTCTGTGTTTATGAACGTACCCAACTCTCTCTTTGATTTGCCAGTGATGTGGCGGCAGCCCTTGACCCTTGGTCTCAGTTGTGGCTCTGCAGCTCTCTAAAGATAACCATGACTTAGTGCTGTCTCACTGTCACCGCAGCAGCTCACAGCAGTAGCCCAACAATCCCACTCCTTCTTAAAGCCACCCATTGACAAATTAGCATAGCAACTTTGGCCTTTCCACTCAAGCCTTCGCTCAGCACACCCGACCCCCTGCTCAACACTCACGAGGGATGTCACACGCAGGCATTTCACACACTCTGAGACCTGAAACATGTACACCCTCTCACTGTAAACTTGTGAGGGATTCTGAGTATTTGGGGAACGATGGTTGCCTTACTGTAGGAATGTGTGTGAGGTGTGGGATTGTGCAGATACTTCAGAGGGAAGTTTTGCTGAATTGGAATCAGCTCTACACAAACAAGCACACTGAATCTGTTTCTATGGTGACAGCATGCATCCTGACTTATCTGTGCGCCTGTGTCTAACACAGCTGCAAACAACTCAACTTTCAATACTCCCAGCGCACCTGATGTCAGAATTTAGCTTCATCAACCTTCAAACTATTGTGATGACTATCTGGCTTTTGTGCTAATCACAGCAATGACATTTGTCTTAACACTGATACTGGCAAGGCATCTGTCCTGGTATTACTTGACCTCAGTGCAGCATTTGATACAGTACAGTTGACCACTGTACTGTATACTACTGCATCAACTGGAGCAATGAGTTGGGCTTTCAGGTGTTGAATTGGCTAAAATCCTACCTACAAGACAGAAGTTACTTTGTTGCTATAGGAAACTGCTCCTCAACACCACTTGAGGTGTCCCTCAGGGATTCATCCTAGACCCATTATTGTTTAATCTCTACATTCTCCCACTCGGCCATATTGTCAGGAACAACTCAATGTGTTATCATAGCTATGCAGATGACACTCAAATCTACCTTTCTCTGTCCCCCAATGATTATGCGCCTCTGGACTCTCTCTATCAGTGTCTCGGCCAGGTTAACACCTGGATGTCACAAATGGATCCAGGTCCTGGATCCTGTATGTCCTGGATGTCAGTTAAACACTGACAAAACTGAAGTGATTTTATTTGGGAGTGAGGATCAAAGATCTAAGATTACCACCATACTTGACCAAAAAGGAATCTTGGTATCATCATTGACAATTACTTGAATTTCTACAATCATGTGAAATCAAGATAGATTATTGTAATGCCCTTTTCACTGGTCTCTCTAAGAAGACTATAAAGCAGCTACAAACCATACAAAATGCAGCTGCTGGGGTGTTAACCAAAGCAAAAGAAATGAGCACATTACCCCAATCATTAGGTCCCTACATTGGATTCCTGTTAGTTACATAATGGATTTTTAAATCATTATTTCTTGTTTTTAAAGCACTAAATGGCATTGGACCAACCTACATATCTGACCTGATCTTCTTCAGTCTTTAGTGTCTATGCAGCTAGACTCTGGAGCCAACTACCAGAAGAGATTTAAAAAAAAAAAAAAACACTGACAATCTCCATTTTGAAGTCCAAACTTAAGACGCTCTTCTGTGAAGCATACTGTTAAAATAGTTTTTATTTATTTCTTTAATTTATCAATTGCAATTTATCTTTGACCTTTTACCTTATTTCAATGGGTGATTGTTATGTTACATGAGTTACATTTAATGCATGATTTTATTGAAGGACTTTTAATTGGTGGTATGGACTTTGTATGATTTTATTGATGGTCTTTTATTATTTGTTGGTAAGCATTTATGCCTCCTCATTGTCTGTGTTTTCTTCAGTTGTACTGTTCTCTCATTTTTCTGTGAAACACATGAAATGCCTGGTGGAAGATATGCGCTATACACATAAAACTGCCTTGTCTTGCCTTGCCTAACTGTGTGTGTGTGTGTGTGTGTGTGTGTGTGTGTGTGTGTGTGTGTGTGTGTGTGTGTGTGTGTGTGTGTGTGTGTGTGTGTGTGTGTGTATGCATATGCTTGTGTGTGTGAGTGTGTGTGTGTATATGTGTGTGTGTGTGTGCATACGCCTGTATGCATGTTTGTGTGTGTATGTATGTGTATGCATATGCCTGTTTGTGTGTGTGTGTGTGTGTGTGTGTGTAACATAGGACACCCTGCGCACCACTGAGACGGCCCTGGCCATGAACCGGTACATTGGCTCGGCCATGCTGCCCCTGCTGACCCGCTGTGCGCCCCACTTTGCGGGCACTGAGCACCACGCCGCCCTCATCGACTCCACCCTGCACACCATCTACCGCCTCTCCAAGGGCCGCTCCCTCACCAAGGCCCAGAGGGACGCCATCGAGGAGTGCCTGCTGGCCATCTGCAAGTGAGTGGCACACACACACACACACACACACACACACACACACACACACACACATACACTCACTCAGTGTACTGGTTATCTAAAAGTGTGCTAGACAACCACACACATAGTTTTACTGGCAATCTGCAAATGAGAGACACATGCACACACCCTAATGGTGTTTCTTCTACTACACACACACACACACACACACACACACACAGACACACACAGACACACACACACACACACACACACACACACACACACACACACACACACACACACACACACACACAGACGCATGCAGACTCAGACACATAGCCTCTCTGTCTCTCATACATAGATACTCTTACTCAAACCCAGCTGATGCAGCTGTTTTCACTGCAGCTGTTTTGCTGATTTGGACAATCCTCCTGGTGCACCCATAGAAGCCTTGGCCTTGGCTGCCACTGGGCTTTTAACTCGGTCAAATTAGAGGATGGAGCGCACACACACACACACACACACACACACACACCTGTAAGGGCCATTGGTTCCTGCTGAACATCATGGCCCAGCACCAACCAAGACACTACATTCCTGCTCTGTGCTCTTGCAGAAACTTTCACTAAGACCCATTCAAATATAACGTATTTATGTAAAGTATCTATGGCATTGTGGTGGTCGTATGTGGTGCACACACTGACAGTGTGCCTACGGCAACAATTAGCTTCCACCACTAGAATCACTGAAAATGGCTCCAGATGTGATGGCAGCATGTATGTTCCATCAACTCAAACTCTTTTAACACTACACAAACAGAGCGCTTCAGTTGTGGACCTGGTGTAGCTTGGTTGTTAGAATCACAGGCAAGTGATTGCTAAGTTAAGTCAAGTTAAGCCCTTCTTTTTGCTGAGAGAAATATAAATACAGGGGCCTATTCTGGATACTCGTGTGTGCTGTAAGTTTCCTATTTCTCTGTAGTTTATGTTAGGCAAAGCCATTGTATCCATAGCTGTATGGAAGTGATGAACAAACAAATAAAGTTGATGTAAGAGGTCTGACAGATAACGACAGGCTTTAAAACCACTCATCAAATGTGGAAGAGTTTGTAGATCATTCTAGAGTGTCTAAAATAAAAAACAGTAAACCTGATATGGTTGTTCTGCCTTGACTGTGTGAGTCATCAGTATGTGTGTTTGTCTATGTATGTATATTGTGTGTGTGTGTGTGTGTGTGTGTGTGTGTGTGTGTGTGTGTGTACAGATACCTGAGGCCCTCTATGCTGCAGCAGCTGTTGAGGCGTCTGGTGTTTGACGTGCCACTGCTGACGGAATACTGCAAGATGCCTCTCAAGGTGAGTGCTAGTGTGTGCCACACACACACACACACACACACTTCTCAAACCCAATGTATTTATAACACTGGAACTGCTCTTCAAGAAGTGTTTGTCATTAATTGCCGTTGTTCCCTAGCCACTGTTATATATTTAGTCTTGGGCAACTAACTGGCTGAAGTCTTTAAACGTCCAAAGATATGGTTTCTGCAGAGCCCCCATCTTCCTCCCTTGCTGGCTGATCCACTCCCATCCCCTCCATCTGGAGTGAGCTAGCCAGATGTTCAACTCTGTATCAGTCTTTCAGTCTCTCTCCCCTTACTCTCTCTCCCACTGAACCACCCCCATAATGCTTTGGAGCTGTAATGTCTTAGCACAGCTCAAATGATTACCCATCCACTTTGTCATACAGCCACTCCTCCAACAAATAAACCTCCTCTTGATCCATGCCAACCCATGTGATTACCATGGACCCTCCCCTCAACTCCTCTCACCTCCTCTCACCTCCTCTCACCTCCTCTTACTGTACCTCCTCTTACCTCTCATCTCTGTTATGGTTGATTACAGTCTGGGGGGAGGAGGTGAAACAGTTTGCATGTTGTTTGTGAGATGCAGGCCATTTGTCCTGGTTTGTCCCCAACCCTCTCTGCCTCTGTGCCTCTCTAATGACTCCGTGTGTTGAGGGCGGCCCCTGACAGCCCCTGCCGTTTTAGATGGGAGCAGTCAGGCTTGGGTGAAGGCGTGGTGGAACTTAATTAACTCGGCGTGTTGCACGCCGTGACCTGGGTGCTGCTGCTGTGTGTTGAGGCATTCAGTAGGAGGGGAGGAAGGAAAATGATTACTGTGTGTGTGTTTGTGTGTGTGTGTGTGTGTGTGTAGAAAGTAATGACGAGTGACTCAGGGGGAATGAGACATAAATACAACCCACAGGGCTGTTGTGGCTGGATTAGACTGACCTCCTGCGTTATGCTGCGTTGTGCTGTGCTGTGTTGTGCTCCACTACACTAGTTTGATTTGTGTGTGTGTGTGTGTGTGTTTGCATGTGTGTGTCTGTTTGTGTGTGTGTGTGTGTGTGTGTGTGTGTGTGTGTGTGTGTGTGTGTGTGTGTGTACTTTATACAACCACCCAGGCATATCCCTTTGGCATCAGAGCCCTCCAGGTGATCTTGTCTTTTAAGAGGTTTCTAATTCTAATCCAGTTCAGTGTTCCAATACTTCTCCAGACCTGTGTGAACCTGCTGCAGTTCTTTATTTTAGTTTATTTTTCTCCCAAGATCTGATCCTCTTCCAGAATGCAATGCTCTCAACCTTCAAGAATGCAATCTTGCTTTACTGTTACCCTACCATAGCACATTATTTACTTTTACTTCTAGAGCCTTCTGTCCCACCTCATAGTGCTTTATAGTGCTCACAGATCCCAAACTTGCTATCCTCCTTTCTTTCCTATCTCAGTAGGCTACTGTACCTCTAAATGTATCCAAAACGTGTTCCTACTCATCATAATAGCTTGGTGTGGTGATGTCCCCTAGAGTAAGACTGCACCTGCCTATGGTGCACACATTTCAATTTGAATCTCTTTCCATTAGTTGCTGACCAACCACTACGAGCAGAACTGGAAGTACTACTGCCTGCCGTCCGGGTCAGGAAACTACGGAATGGCTTCAGAAGAGGAGCTCCTGCTCACCAAAAAGATCTTCTGGGGCATCTTCGACTCACTCTCGCAGAAGGTGGGCCAACCAGATTCAGTCATTAGACATGGTTATTATTGCCTTTAGCCGTACTTTGACTTTTCTTGTAATTCCATTTAAAATGGTTCATGGCTTTATGGTGTAAAAATTAAAATGCTATTAGTCTTGATGTGTTCCTGAAGACAGACATCCTCAGCTTCGTTACAGCTACTATTGCATAAAAATATCTGTATCATTTCATAATTGCAAGCCCTGAAATTATAATCTAACAAATTGAAAATTCACATAATAAGCAATACAATGAAGTATGAAATATACACCAGCAGGCATATTGCTTTTGGGGTACATTATTTCTTCACTATTTCTTCAGAGATGAGTTACTGTATCATTGTACTTTGTTATCATTGTATCACTTATTGGGGTGTTAAAAACAGTAAACTGTGTATTGAAATGGCATCCCCTCCCTTTTGTTGGCCTGCCCTTTATTCACATACTCCCATCCACATTAGGCCTCCATTGAGAGCTGAGCATAACAGCTCTATACAAGCACTAAACTTGTGCTTGTCTCCCAACTCCCTCCACATCCTGCCCTTATCTGATTGAAGCCATCGATTTTCTTGTTTTTTTGTTTGTCAGTGCGCTGGCTTCCATTTTGAAGCGAAATGCCTTGACACAGCACATCTTGAGGGTTGAGCGTTAAACGACGCACATGAGAGAGAGTGGGGAGAGCCAAGGGGGTTGGGCGGGGGGGGGGGGGGGGGTCTGTAGCAGTAGTGGAGGTTTGGGTGGTGCTGGGGCTGCAGACATCAATATTTGAACAGCCCATTGATTTGAAGCACGCTGGGTTGGCTTGGTTGTGCGTTAAGAGCAATAGCTCACACTTCAGCTCACGCTTCAGCAGACGCACAACACGGTGCATCAGTGGAGGAGGTGGAAGAGTGGGAGGAGAGGGGGAGGAGGAAGAGTGGGAGGAGAGGGGAGGAGGAGAGGGATGCTGGAAATCACTTGGAAGGGAGCTGGGTGGTTGTACCAGTTGGAGGTACAACCACCCAGCTCCCTTCCAAGTGATTTCCCCATGTTTTAGCTCGCTATTTCTCACCCTTTTCTCACTAAATTCTCTCCTCACGCTCACTTCTCCTCTCTCTCTCCCTCTCTCTCTCTTTCTCTCTCTCTCACTCACACACACACACACACATATACTGTACACACACCCCCTTTCTTTCTCTTAGAAATAGCTACTTCACTTTCTCTCTCTCTTCACCCTTTCTTTCCTTTTATCCTTTCTTTTTCTGACTCCTTCACCTTTTTCTCTTTTCGTCTCCTTTCATATCTCTCAGCTTCCAGTACTGTACTGTTTTGGGCTTTTGGCTTTCTCTCTGTGTTGAGCAATTGCCAGTGTGTCCAGCCTGTGTCCAGCCTGCTTAGGACAGAAACGTATATCATGGAAGATGCTCTATTTACATGTGAAGTCTCTCCCCTCCCTATAGAAGTATGACCAGGATCTGTTTAAGATGGCCATGCCCTGCCTAAGTGCCATCGCCGGAGCCTTACCCCCTGACTACGTGGACTCGTCTCTGAGCAACACCAGCCTGGAGAAGACCTCGTCTGTAGACCAACAGGGCAACTTTGACCCCAAACCCATCAGCACCGCCAAGTACGTGTGCAGGAGGGAGGGAATGAGTGGAGAGAGAGAGAGAGAGAGAGAGAGAAAGAGAATGACTGAACAAAAAGACAATTATAGAGAATGAGAGCATATACAGTGACACAGAGAGACTTTTTTGAACTTGTTTACTTCATTGTGAATCATAGTTGAACATATGTGTTAAAGGGGAAACAAATTAATGTAAACATGATAATTGATGAAGCTAATATGTTGCTTTAGTTGATAGTTGACAGTTGACAGTGAGTGAAAATGTCACATGCACTGTTTTGTTAACCTGCCCTGTTCTCTCCAGCATCTCTATTCCAGAGAAACTGGAGTATGTTGCCAACAAATACGCTGAGCATTGTCACGACAAATGGTCTGCTGAGAAGGTAAGTCCACAAAAAGGACAGCACGCTGCCAAATGATTGTCCTTTTAAACACTCGGAAATGAACCAGAACAGTTTCAGCCAATATTATTCTTCCATTTATTATCCCAGTGCCCCCGCACCCTTAGTCAGCCGCTGTGGCTTTACAGTAGAGGGCTTTAACAGTAGAGGATGGCTCTCACCGTGTCCCTATTGGCAGCGCTCTCATCGGGTCTTCCCTCCTCTGTCCCTTGGCATGGCTACAGGTTCTGCTGGGATGGAAATATGGGGATGGCATCGACGAGAAAGCCAAGATTCATCACTTACTGAGGTCCTACAAATCCCTCACTGAGAAGGTATGAGGCAGGGGATTGCTAAAGGTTAATGTGGACGCAGTTGAAATGCTATAAAGCACTTCCCTCCCTGTGAACAAGCCAACTGCTCATATTCCGTTTCAGCCAATTAGATGGTAGAGTTTGCAAGACGACACACGTGAGTTGAAAGTGTGTCCATCTGTATGCATTTGTCAACAATGTATGGGAACAAAAATATGCCAAAAATGGATATAAATGATCGACGTGGTTCAATAGAGATGAATCCATGCTCTCCTCTGCCCACGACAAACAGATGTGTGAGTTGCTCCCCAGCCTCCCTCTGTTAATGTGTAAACGTGTAAATCAGTGTAATGTGTGTGTGTGTGTGTGTGTGTGTGTGTGCTCGTGTTAAGGAGAAGGAGATTTACCGCTGGCCTGTGCGAGAGTCTCTGAAGAGCATGCTGGCCATGGGCTGGAACATTGACCGCACCAAGGAGGGTGAGACAATGTCCCAGCAGAGTGAGAAACTCCGCAAGGCCTCACAGGTATGCACACCCTACATGCCAAAAGAAAGACCTGTCATTGGCCAGGGAGATGTTCATGCACCAATCCTAGAGTTCGGTATTAGTTGTGTTAGAGCTTAAAGAACTGTTACAAAGAAAATTATCTACAGTTTTATCTACATCTCCAAAACAAAACATTGACTATACTTTATATTGACAATCAAACAGGAATATAAAACGTTGTGCATAACATTTCATGTTATTTCATTTTAGTGGGATAATGTGTTCTTACTGCATACACATATGTTTACTGCTCCTATAATGTTACTGAATATCCATTATCTATTCTGTTTTTTTATAATATTACTGTTCATACACTGCACATATCTGCACATGTTGTCCAAACACTGTTCTTACTGCATATCCATATCTATTCTGCTCTTATAAGGCTACTGATAATACAGTATATTGTGCTTATCTATATTTGTATTGAATTTATGTTGCTGTAAAGCATACCATTTTCTAAACTCTCATATACCTGTACTACTTTACACTGCACTGCATGCCTCATACTGTATATACTGCACCACCTGTCCATACTATATCACATTGCACTTTTCTGCTTCTTTGCACTTCTGGTTAGACATAAACTGCCTTTGTCTCTGTACTTGCACATTGACAATAAAGTTGAATCTAAACTCACACAGTATACAGTATGCTGCACCATCTTTACCATTTTGCTCAGAAACAGTCAGTGTGACTCAGGAGGTAGAGAGGTTCATCATATTGTCAATCATGCAGGAAGATGTTGTAAAATGCCATGTTAGTTTTTTGGATTGAGCTGGAACAGTATGCCATGTAGTATATTCCTCAGAAGTATCTTATTGTAAAAGTGCCACGTGTGTTGTATTTGTGTTGCAGGGGAATGGCTTCAACCCGAGCCCACTGGACATGAGCACCGTCCTTCTGTCCAGAGAGCTCCAGGTCAGCTGGGAGGCCTGCGGGCCGTAAAAGCACACACGTTTATGTCCAGCACTGGAATCAGCAGCCAGCACAGCCCCCCATAAATCACACACACCACATTCATCTGCAGGGGCGGCTGGACAACCACAACTTCTCAAACAAAGTGTGCTGTGTGTGTGTGTGTGTGTGTGTGTGTGTCTGTGTCTGTGTATGTGTGTCTGTTCTCTCGCAGATAGCCGTCTCATCTGGCAGATTGTTTGTTTGTGTGTGTGTGTGTGTGTGTGTGTGTGTGTGTGTGTGTGTGTGTGTGTGTGTGTGTGTGTGTGTGTGTGTGTGTGTGTGTGTGTGTGTGTGTGTGTGTGTGTGTGTGTGTTTTACTGGAGGGAAGAATAAAAAAAATTGATTTGGCTCTGTTATGTGGCTTATTGTAGGGTATGGTGGAGGTGGTGGCTGAAAACTACCACAACATCTGGGCCAAGAAGAAAAAAAGTGACCTGGGAAGCAGGGGTGAGTATGGGCAGATAGACAACCAGAGAGACAGACAGGTAGATGAACAGACAGTAAGTAAGGAGAGACAATGAGCTAGATTTATATGCGTGTCCATACATGAGTGACAGAAAAACATGCACATCCATCAGGACTGTAGCATAAACAGGAAGTAGGGAATAACAGATAAAGCAAACTAACAGCAAAGATAAGCATTCAGACAGACAGACAGGGAAACAGACCCCGAGATATATGGAGATAAGCAAAGGCATAGGCAAATTCAGACACACACAGACACACACACACACAGTAGTGTCCATGTCTCGCATCCTCTGAGATGCCATTCAGAGAGATAGAGGCTGAGGGAGCCAGGTAAGCAGACATAGCAAGAGAGACAGACAGACAGACAGAGAGGGAAGTGTCATGTGACCCTCTACGGCGAAACCAGTTGCATTGTTCAAATTTTCAAAATTATAGTTATTACGTTTTCACAAAAGGGCATAATCAACCTTCAAAACGATACCTTTATCTAATGAATTGAACGTCATATTACTGAAATATAAACATTCAAAGGAGTTGAGTTCATCCTGTCATGCCAAGAGAGAAACGGAGAAATCTGCCTCTGAAGTTGACTGTCGACTCAACACTCACCTTGTAAGGTCGCAGCCACTTTACAATTTACGGTAGGCTACGTTGTATTAACAACAACACTGCTTGGTGGCTTTTAGGTCAATGCTTGGTGGTCGTCAATGAGTGCATTTACCGTAAATATTAGAGTAGAGGGGTAAAAACGAGACATTCTGCTGGAGTTCAATTTCTCACCTCAAGAAACTCACGTTTTTAGACTAGAAAACTTAAGTTTTTCAGCGAAATGTATTCACAGCCGTACAGTGTAGACCTCCCACTGTTACAAAACACACACAAATAAATCCACGATTTTATCACAAGTAACATAAAAGGTCATTTTTCTCGGAAACACCTGTTGTGACAAACGCCTGGTTTCGCCGTGGAGAGTCCCATATCTGGTGGCCTCTGAGAGACGGGTCAGCAGGGGTACAGCCACAGAGAGAGAGGGAGGGAAGCAGACAGGGAATCAGACAGACAGAGAAGTCAACAGATGGCGGGACACATCTCCATGCCCACTGTCCTTTGAGAGACGTCTCAGGAGTCCTATGGAGACAGCTGGGCCACGAGGCTCCTCAGACATGGTGAACCCATCATGAACTGTGGAAGCACTCCATAATGCCATCTGCTCCCTCAAGCCCCCCACACACACAGGCGCATGCGCAAATGCACAAACACACACACACACACACACACACACACTCACACAAACAAACAGGGATACACACGCACATGTGCTGGTACTCATAAAACCATGCATACCAACAGACAAACAGACACTTGTAGACATACTGTACTTGCTGATGAAAAAATATAATGTAAGACATGAAGACAGGGAGACAGTGAAGGAAGGAGAGAGTGAAAACACAAGGAAAGAGAGAGAGGCAGAGAGAGAATAAAGAGACGACAAACAGCAATGAAATTAGCTTTCACCCACCTCCCATAATTCTTGAGAGCAGATCTCTGGCTGATAAGATTATCGCTGTGCCTTATGCCATTTTAAGTAATTACGCCCAAGCAATGACAC
Source organism: Sardina pilchardus (assembly GCF_963854185.1). Classification (NCBI taxonomy): domain Eukaryota; kingdom Metazoa; phylum Chordata; class Actinopteri; order Clupeiformes; family Clupeidae; genus Sardina; species Sardina pilchardus. Next base: position 1,027,554 of record NC_085013.1, read on the forward strand.
AGCTGTAACCTGAATCATGTTCATTCAGCACAGCCGCTAAATGAATTTCTGTCATTTTTATACATTTTGTACACGACTGCACAAATCCCTGCTGAGAATGTGTAATTATATAACCCTCCAATTAGTGTGTGTGTGTGTGTGTTTTGTTTGTTTGTGTGAGTGTACTTATGTGTTCTTTTTGTGTGTTTTTCTTGTGTGGCTGTTTGTGTGTGTGTGTGTGTGTGTGTGTGTGTGTGTGTGTGTGTGTGTGTGTGTGTGTGTGTGTGTGTGTGTGTGTGTGTGTGTGTGTGTGTGTGTGTGTGTGTGTGTGTGTGTTCAGGAGGGGGAACACACCCTCTGCTGGTGCCTTATGATACACTTACTGCAAAGGAGAAAGCCAAAGACCGAGAGAAAGCCCAGGACCTGTTCCGCTTCCTGCAGATCAATGGCTACTCCATCACCAGGTACGTGTGTGTGTGTGTGTGTGTGTGTGTGTGTGTGTGTGTGTGTGTGTGTGTGTGTGTGTGTGTGTGTGTGGATTTTATGTACTTGGGGAACTTAACTATTTTCTATCTGTCATGCTGTCTCTGTTTCTCTGCCCATCCATCTATGTATCTGTATGTGTGTGTGTGTCTTTGTCTCCCCCGTCAATGCCTCTGTGGTCCACAGGGGCTTGAAAGACATGGAGCAGGATAGCTCGTCCATGGAGAAGAGGTTTGCCTACAAGTTCGTCAAGAAGCTGCTCAAGTATGTGGACTCTGCACAGGAGTTCATTGCTCACCTCGGTACGATGACTCATCTCTCTACCACACAGTATTCTGTATTCAACCACCACACTCCACCATTCTAATTCTCCTGAGCATACTAAGGATCAACTCAGTCATTCCACTGGCCTTCAGGTCTCCACCACCCAGTATACTGGATGAGTTTATTTGGATTCCAGACTTTGCACACTGAGGGCCAGATGTACTAACGTTTTGTGCGCCCATTTTCATTTCCGTGTCATGCGTATTAATTCCTGGGAGGATCAGCTGAAATACTTCAAGTGTTTTTTTAAGTGAATTAGTAGAACTGCTAGGCCTACTGTCTGTCGTTGCTCATTGACATCTTTGATTCATGTATGATCGCTAAACTTTGATTCTTTTTAATCTTGCAATATTCAACTGCGCTTGTGGTTCAGCTCTGCACACGCAATTGGCGTCGTAGAGGGGGCGGGCTGTGATGAACGCTGTTAATGTCATGAAGTGACAGCTTCATTCCGCGCAATATAGCAAAGCACAGCACTCGCATTCTGCACATAGTACAAAAACACGGTATTAGTGCTTTCTTAGTACATCTGGCCCTGATTGTCCTGCTAAGTTGCTACCACTAGCCTTGATCTTTTCCCTAGACATACAGTAAGGGATAGCATCTCTGCATATGCACTCTGCACATGTGTACAGTAGATAACTCTTACCTCTATGGTCTATTATAGAGGCCATGGCCATGAGTGGGAAGATGGATAGATCACCTCATGAGCAAGAAATCAAGTTTTTTGCCAAGGTATAGTATCATCTGAATTCAAATAATGGCAAAAAATTCCTAATTCTAAAGATACTTTTTTCTATAGATGTCCTCTTTTATCAGTGTATGTCATATTTAACACTCCGCATCTCTTGCATATTTATTGTCCCATCAGTGTGTTTGTGTATGTGGGTGTCCAGCGCTTTCCTCACATGTGCTGTCCTGTGTCCTGCAGGTCCTCCTCCCGCTCATTGACCAGTACTTTAAGAACCACTGTTTCTACTTCCTGTCCTCCCCCAGTAAGAACCTCAGCAGCAGTGGCTACGCCTCCAACAAAGAGAAGGAGATGGTCACCAGGTGCCTACCCACTGCAAACGCCACTCACACAGGCTGCCATGCTCACTCAAAAACGCATTGATCTTCATTGTTTTGGATATTGTTTTTAACATTTTAATAGATATAATAGTGACATTATTGGGAATGTTCCTTTGTATCATATCTGACACAGGGGCCTTGTTGTGATGAACGTATACATGGTTAAGGACACATGTAAGGCAGGATAATGAGTTACACTACCTTGAACCTGTTTCAGCTGCTACTGGTCCTATGTTAAAATTGTGTTAAACTGAACTGAATTGAATTCAATTTCTATCTGTAACTGCTCTCCTCTGCTACCTCTATTTCTCCTCATGTCTTTCCTTTCCTACTCTTTTACCTTCTCTCTCTCTCTCCCTCTCTCTCTGTCTGTCTGCCCTCTTTCAGCCTATTCTGTAAACTGGCAGCTCTTGTCAGACACAGGATCTCTCTGTTTGGTAAGGCCCTCTCTTGCTCTCCTCTCCCTCTCTCAAGTACTACTTGTGTGTGCTGTGGCTTTGTGTCGCTGTGTTTGATTTATTTGAAGCCTCTCATTTTGTTTTTGTTTTTGTTTGTTTGTGTGTGTGTTTGTTTGTTTGCGTCCCCAGGTAGTGATGCGGCCACCATGGTTAGCTGTTTGCACATTCTGGCTCACACTCTGGACACCAGGTACAGTATTGCCTGAGAACACACTGAAGTCGATTACATTTTTATTTCTTCTCCGGATAGCAGAACACTAAAAAGATAAGTGTGGAATTGTAGCAATGCAGCAGTGTCTGGATTACGCTATCCCATGTGTTCATACGTTAATCGCAGAGCTTAACTACTTAGATAAGGCACTGTAGACACTGGCACATGAGGTCTTGAGTCAGGTCATGCATTTACATTTGTAATCACCAGCCCTTGCACATGATCAGATCCTAAAACAAATGTTTTGCTTTCAAAGAAGCACCAAATTGAGAGAATTTCTTAGAACTGAAGAGCAGAGAAGAATTAAGCCCCCACGCAGTCTCCTTTGATCATGATAATGCACGTCCAAATGATTCTCCAACAGAGGGGATTACGCAATCAGCATTGCCTTAGCGTTGCCTTAGCGTTGCCTTTTGTGCTTTTGCTGCGTGTGTGGAGAGAGCTCCCGCTGACGAGAACAAAGCTGTGGGCGCTTCCACTCCGTGCCGCCGGACCCTGAGCCCATTAGGACAAATGGCCTGTTTCAGACGCGGAGCTTTCAAGTGTGAGGGCATGGAGAGGGAGCCGCTGCTTTGTGTGGCAGACTGGCAGGCCGGCCGGCCCCTGTGGGCATAGTCTGGGCATCTCGTCTCTCTGACAGGGTTCATCGGATCAGACACATTCACCGTGTAATCCAGCACTGTCCTCACATAACCCCAAGAGTCATCTCCATTCACATCGCAATAACGATTGCTTTCACTTTCACTTCCTCCTCTCTCTCTCTCTCTCTCTCTCTCTCTCTCTCTCTCTCTCTCTCTCTCTCTCTCTCTCTCTCTCTCTCTCTCTCTCTCTCTCTCTCTCTCTCTCTCTCTCTATCTCTATCTCTCTCTCTCTCTCTTTGTCTCTCTCTCTGTCTGTCTCTCGCTGTCTCTCTTCCTCTCTCTGGCACACATTCACTATATCCTTCTCCCCCAATTTTCTTGTCATTCCATCTTTCCTCAAACGATTACATTCTCTTCTTTAATCTGTCTCCCATATATCGGTCTTTATATCTAGTGCTCTGTACTTTTATACTGTGTCTCCCTTTTCTTTCTCTTCATTCTTCCTCCACCTGGGTCCCTCACTTTCCTCCTCTTTTCTCCCCTCCTTCTTAGAACCGTGATGAAGTCGGGTTCTGAGTTAGTGAAGGCAGGCATGTGGACGTTCTTCGAGAATGCAGCAGAGGACCTGGAGAAGACGCTGGAGAACTTGAAGCTTGGGAAGTTCACCCACTCCCGTAGCCAGATGAAGGGTGTATCGCAGAACATCAACTACACCACGGTGGCCCTGCTGCCCATCCTCACCGCCCTGTTTGAGCACATCACCGAACACCACTTTGGAGTGGACCTCCTGTGTGAGTTGACCAACAGGCTGGAACACTGTCCTGCAACGCTCATCATAACACTGCCTTCCATCTCCTTTATGCTAATATGGATGATTGATCCTCATCCATGTTAGTCCAAAAACATGCCTATCCAGTTTGTTTATATCACCAAGCAACACCTCACAGTGAATTTGCTGGTGGTGTGCACCACACCATTGACCAGCTACATAATGTAGTAGCATAACATTCTTTAAATCATCATAACATTGAAGAATTGCAAAACCTTACGAAATGCCCCATACAGTAAATAGCTGAACCTTAAACCTTACACATGCTGATGGCCCACCATTAACTATTTTTGAGTGGACCATATATATGTTGGAAATAACAGAAGACTCACAGAACTGCACATGCAGTAAATTCACCATTTTGTATTTTTCCTGTATTAAATGAAATTAGTATCAAGAATGCCCTTGTGTTGTGTTTTGCAGTGGACGATGTCCAGGTGTCCTGTTATCGTATCCTGACCAGCCTGTACTCCCTGGGAACTGGCAAGAACATTTATGTTGAGAGGTATTTCAAGCCAGGAATATGGAATGTAGTTGAGTCATGTGAATCCTATGCTATACTGTAGAAGTTACAGTATATTTAATGTAGAAATGCTTCTGTGATGCATAAAGGTATATCTGCAGTATCTGGAACATTGTATGTGTGTGTGTGTGTGTGTGTGTGTGTGTGTGTGTGTGTGTGTTCCCCTGCAGACAGCTGCCCGCTCTGGGGGAGTGTTTGGCGACGCTGGCAGGAGCCATGCCTGTGGCCTTCCTGGAGCCGCAGCTGAACACACACAACCCCTGCTCTGTGTTCAACACCAAAACACCACGAGAGCGCGCCAGTGAGTGCCACTGATACACACAATATTTACAGTCTTACAGTAGAGGATTACATAGTCATGTACAATATTGACATTTTGATATCAGGTCCCACTGCAATTAGAGAACAATAGATTCCTTTGCACACAAGAGTGCACTTTATTTATGCTTTGTGTGTTGTGTGATGGAACTTGCATGGGTATCATGGGACTTGTTTTGTAGGTTTCCATAGAACATGACCTGCACATGAACATACAGTGTAATCCAATATTTGCCAATGGGATTTCTACTCCTATAGTGCATGAATCTCTACAGCGTAGTGTGTGGTTTTTAAATGTATGCCACATGGGTTATGCTCTACTGTAAATAGCCTTTGGCACTGTAGGCTTAATACTTAATTAGGCAATTAGTATGCTGAACATGTTACATAATTGCACGATTTGCTTACTTAGCCTAATGAAAGCATGACTTATGCAGGACAGTATGGCTTAATGTTCTTAATGTTCTTAAGGCTGTACATTTTAAAGTCTAGTATAGTGTGATGTGCTGTCTTTAAAAAGAAAGCCCTAATAGAGAAACCGGCAAAAGTCGCTTGATTCAAGACTGTAGTGGTAATTTATGTGCTACTTTGCAAACTATTGCTAGTACAAGTGCAGTGCCTTGCAGCCGTGCATGGCATGGCTTGCATGTGTGTCAATGGGTCAGTGTATGAAGCCGCTTGGAGAGCTTCCCTCAGATGAGTAGAAAAGCTCTATATGGGATGCAGTCCATGTATTATTTCCCATTACCCACTATCAATGAGAAATGGCTTGGCCTCTGTCCTCAGTCCTGGGGATGCCGGACACTGTGGAGGACATGTGCTCAGAGATCCCACGTCTGGGCGGCCTGATGAAGGACATCAATGATCTGTCGGAGTCGGGGGCGCGCTACACAGAGATGCCCCACGTCATCGAGGTGGTACTGCCCATGCTGTGCAACTACCTGTCCTACTGGTGGGAGCGCGGGCCGGAGAACCAGGCCGCCACCCTCAAGAGTGGCGCAGGACCCATCTGCTGTGCCACCGTCACCTCAGAGCACCTGAGCGTCATCCTGGGCAACATCCTCAAGATCCTCAACAGCAACCTGGGCATCGATGAGGCCTCATGGATGAAGAGGATCGCAGGTGGGCAAAAAGATGATTGTGTTGAGGAGCCAAAGAGCATCCCACACCATGTGCAGCCGTGGCCTACTGGTTAGGGCTTTGGGCTTGTAAACAAAGGGTTGCCGGTTCAATCCCCGACCAGTAGGAAAAATATGGGCAGGGGAAGTGCTTGATCACTGCTCTCCCATGCCCACATCCACGTCTGAAGTGCCCTTGAGCAAGGCACCTACTGTAACTCCTCACTGCTCCCCGAGTGCCACCAGAGCAGGCAATGCACCAGGTTATGCTGTGTGCTATGTGTGTTTCACTAATTCACAGATTGGCATAAATGCAGAGACTAAATTTCCCTCATGGGCTCAAAAGAAAATATATCCTTATACTTACTTATACTATGTGTATAGGCCCAGTAACCACAAAGGACTCAGGCCCGCGTCAAGCCTGAGTTCATTTCCCACACCAACTCCCCATCTCTCTCCTCCAGTCACGATTTCCATGTGCCCTTCACTTTGTTTTGGGTCAAAAAAGAAAGTACAAAAGCAAGGTGGTGTTACAGGTAGTGGGCCAGCAATTTGGGTGAAAGGTTGTCAATATTTGAACTAAACAGTCATTCTGATTGCACCTCTCTTTTCTGTGATCCTGCAGCTAGATGGAATTGTTTGTTGCACTGTGTGAGTTATGAAGTTTCCCTCCTATTTACATCGCTGGGAGCAATTTGTTGTATTTGACAAAAAGTGCACTGGAGTAGAATCACAAACTCTACAATTAGGAGCCTTTGTGCAGCCCTCAGGCCTCTCTCAGTCAATACCCTCACTACACATACACACACACACACACACTCGCGCACGTACGCACAAACTCACACACACACTTCAACAGGCATGCTCACATAACCAATTAACTACATCCAGGCCCACCCTGCTCATGCTCTGACTGCAAGTGCTTGCCTGAGGGGGGCCCAGGGGATCAGAACATGAGCTCCATAGGCTGAATATTAATGTTTACACTCACCCACTCACCCACTACAACCCTGACTGGGCCCTTTTTGCACATTTTCTATAAGTCTGCAATTCTGCAGACTCTATCAAAGTAAGTTACTAATGGGGGAATCCTGGAAGCATTAAACTGCCATAAATTGGAGACAAAAATAGCATGCATTTGTTTTTAGTGTTAAGTTAAGACAAGTTAAGTTAATGTGATGTGTCACAGTTTTCTTGCAGTTAAAGCCTTTTCAAGCCCTCACAGTTCCTCAGGCTCAGTCACTTAGCAGATGTCATGCCTGTGGAGGTTCAGGGCTCTGACCGTAGCAAGTACAATGAGATTCAGACAGGGGATGTACAGTAGGTGGAGTGTGCCAGTTATGGACCAGTTGTATACCATTGGTGAGACTTGACTCAGGCTCTTGGTCATAACAGTGAGTTATCCATTCCATGAACATAATAATGGCTTGCCATGATCCTTTTTCAGTGACATGTCGTGGATGAGAACGAGGCCAGGTGAGGTCAAACTCATAAAGATGAGCTGAAGCAGTTGACTGGGCCATATGCATTGTTGGGGTCATTGGTAGTTAGGGACATATTTAATGACTATACAAGGTCAAAGTGTTGCCTTACTATAAACATGTCATAGCATTTATTTGGGATGGTGGTCATCCTGGCTCCTAAAAAGGACAGTGTTGTGAGATCCTGGATGCTGCCTCTGAACAAGGCACTTAACCCCTTGTTGTTTCGCTAGAGCAGCAGTCATAATAAATATTGTGCCACAATTATTGGCAGCCCTAGACATTATGTAACTTCTCTCCCTCAGTGATCAACATGGCCTGTGTGGTTATACTGTACTCTGGCTAGTAAAAACTCCATGCAGGTTTTCCTCCTCTCTTCCTCCATCAGGTGTCTCTCCTCAGGGGTGTCAGCCGTGCCCACGCACCTGCCTGTGCTGTGGGCTTCCCTGTACTACTACTCTAGGCTGCTGTTTGTGCCAGGCCCATTTCATGCGAGGTCTCACTCCGTCTCCATCACCGTGCAGCAGGGATGAGCTCTTACCACCTTCATTTTTGTCACCTGTTCATTTTGAAGTGTCTAATAAGACTGAACAGATTGTAGGAATTCACTGAAGATTTTGCTTTTCACATTTTGGAATGGAATCTTCAGCGTCAGCGAATCTTGACCTTTTTGTCCAAAGTGTTGTACAACCAACCAAACAAGCATCAAGCAGCAAGCAAGCGTCACTAGTGCGCTTTTCATAGCAATGTTCTGATGTTATATTGACTCATTATCCCATCCAAATATGAAAGGTTGTAGTTGTAGGTATGTAAGAGAGTCCTCACACACAGTAGACATCTGAGAGTCAGAGCTGGGGATGTTTGTGTCACTTTCACATTTGAGTCAAATAATACCTCAAGGGATCATATTCCACTGCAGCTAGTCAGAAAATAGCAGAAGGAGAGTGAGGAGAACGCCTCTTTTCAGCCAGGCATGAGGGATTTATTCCACTCAATAGCCAGAGGATCATTTTGAACTCTCTCATTCACAGCATGTATCAATCTGACTCACTGACACTAAAGAGGACATGGTGGTGTCTCCAGTGAAATATTGCCATCTGTAAATAGAGGATACCTTAATGGGAACATTATGAGGGCATGCAATTAATGTGCTTGTGCTGTTGTCCTTGTTGAAGTCACATTCACTAGTGTTCTCCAAATGGTGTTTTTCAAGTATCCCCTGACCCTCTGATATTGTCTTTGGCCCATGGGAGTACACTAAGTACCCTCTCAGTACAATGTAATACCATGTTATTGCTTCTTTGGCATGGGATGCACAAGAAGAGGCATATGTGGGGTGGTGGGGGGGGGGGTATGGGGATTGCATAAGAAGCAGATGTTTAGGAGATTCTTTGTGAATGTGAAGGACACTCTGTGACCTTGCTCATCCATTTGGCATAATGCAGCTCCTGTACTGGACAATAGGAGGGAGTCAAGTGTTCAAAGAAATGTGCATTACATTCATCAGATGGGGATATTGATGTCATTGATATAATGAAATTAAAATGGGTACTTTCCAAAAATGAACTTACTGTACACAAAAATAGGCACTAACAACAGACAAACCACCTTGTGTTTTGTCAGTGTACGCCCAGCCCATCATCAGCAAGGCGCGTGCAGACCTCTTGAAGACCCACTTCCTGCCCACGCTGGACAAGCTGAAGAAGAAGACGGTGAAGGTGGTGACCGAGGAGGAGCTTCTGAAGGCTGACAGCAAGGGGGACACCCAGGAGGCCGAGCTGCTCATCCTGGATGAGTTTGCTGTACTGTGCCGTGACCTCTATGCTTTCTACCCCATGCTCATACGTTATGTGGACAACAACAGGTAACACACATGCACTCTGGGAAACTGAGTTATTGAGACTGATAGTCTCATTGTATGTTGATAGCAGTAGAGATCATGATGCTTTGTTGGTAAAGCAAGAGATTAAACAAAATACCTAAGAATCCTATTTGTTCTCCAACACCCTAAACATACCATCTGACTATGATTCTGCATTCTACATTCTGATTTAGCAAAACATTATGGCTATGGTTATAGTTATTTAGCCGATGCCTTTGTCCATTATACATCATAATCAATAGTGTTTGGCTCCAGAAAGTCATGGACTTTTGGATGAGCCTGTGTCCTCAATGAGAGCATTGGACTGTCCTCAATAAGATCAATGAGATCACACTTTTACTTCAGATCCAGATGGCTGAAGGAGCCGGATGCAGACTCCAACGAGCTCTTTAGGATGGTGGCTGAGATCTTTATTCTCTGGTGCAAATCACATGTAAGAGTTTCATTTTTGAGGTGTGTGTGTGTGTGTGTGTGTGTGCGTGTGTGCGTGTGCACGTACACACGCATGCATGTGCCCAGAATATTATTTTAATTTCAACAACATTTTAATTAAAATGATAGCCGTGACCATATGTTCTCTCTCTGTCTGCAGAATTTCAAACGGGAGGAGCAAAACTTTGTGGTGCAGAATGAGATCAACAACCTCTCGTTCCTCACGGGTGACAGCAAAACTAAGATGTCAAAGGTAGGGAAGGGACCTGGGGACATTTCCCAAATTAAAGGATGCTTGACAAATCAAGACTGTCCTGATGAGACACATCTGGCTCCTCTCCCCCTGGGCTACCTAGCAACAGCTGGGACAGAATCCGAAATGGCCAATAAGGGACTCTGTGAATATACGAACATATTATTGGGGACCGTAGGTATTTTTGAATGTTTCATGAGAAAGACCATTACACTTAGAGTCCTTAATCTTTTCTGTCTTGGACTGTCTGGATTTCAATTGGTCTGTCAGAACAAAGTATTGCTTCTTTCTCCTTTCACCTCAACCACCTCCCCCCCCTCTCTCTCTCTCTGTCTGTCTCTCTCTCTCTGTGCTTTTCTGTCCCCCGTTTCTTTTTCCTTGGTTTTCCTCAGGCTGTTGTTGTTGCCTGCAACCTCAGTGTACCTTATTCTGGCCCCTCTCTGTCGTATGTCAGCACTTCTCAGACAGGCATTATTATAGCATTGCTCTTTCTGCAGTGGCAGGCAATTCTCTATCTCCTTTCTCTCCTTTCTCTATGTGTTATGCTCTCTCTCACTCTTCCTTTTTTTCTCCCTCTTCCTCTGCATCAACTGCCTCAGGGCAAACTCCAGCCATCCCCACACATAAACATGTCCAACTCCAGTTATTACCTCTATAAAGCATACATCTTTTTTCTCTTTTGGTTGAAGTATCAACAAGCACACCTTTGCCCCTGCACCTGGAAAATAGACTATCCATCCTATTGTCACTTTGTAAAATGGTCCCTTCATGCTCATGATATTCTAGTAACATTTTGAATTCTATTACCCATTGAATTCTAAATCCCATGAGAGGCTTTTTAATTATTATTTTGTATTGTATTATTTTATTTTTTTCACTTTTATTGAATAGGCAGCCCTAAGTTACGCTAAAGCTGCTAACTTTACTAAGAGTTCCAGAGATATATTGTGAAGGTATATTTCTGTTGACTTCATGCATTGAGACGTGTCTGACCTCTGCTCTCTCCCTTTCACAGTCCTTTCTGGGAAAGGTCCACAGTGAGAGTGTACGCAGTGTGTGTTTATTGTTGACTGTACTGTATGAGTTGTGTTGGTCGGTAGTGAGTGTTAGGGACTGTGTGTGTGTCTCTGTGAGTGTGTGTGTGTAGACAGTGAGTGTAGATGTCTGTTTGTTTATGGTCTGTAACTGAAAAGCTCAAGGTGCTGTGTGTAGCTGAGCAGGTCACACCCTGAACACAACTGACGTCGTAGTTTTTAGTTATTTGAGAAAATAACACCTCTAGAACTTAATATGTAATGTCTCAACTCAAACATATAGCTTCCCCTATAGCTTCAGCGTGTATCAATCGGTCAGTCTGCCTTTTTATGTGCATGATCGCGAGGCTGGAGACTTTCTGTTTAACAAACTTGCATGCGTGGTTTTTCCACTCGGAGGCGCTAGGGGGAAGCGAGACAGCCGTCATTCAATAAAAAGGAATAAGTCAAATAACCATTCAAATGCCCCCGAAGCTGCCTAGTTAAGGTAAATTAAGCAAAAAAAACCTGCATAGTTCACCTTTAACATAGTTGTTTTATAACATAGATAAGTAAAAAAAAAAAAAAAAATCTGAATCTGAAGATCTTTGTCATTTGTAATTACTTTTTTCCCCCACTGGTGGGGAAGAGAAGCTCTAGGTTAGAGGGGAAGAGCAGGTGTTCCGTGTGTTCAGTAGTCAAAGGGAAGATGCTCAGTTGCTATTGGCACCTCAAGCTGCTCTCACAGCCCCAGAGTCTAGTTCTGGGCTAAGACATGTCCTGTCACATGGAATCTCTCCAGTGAATACCAGACTTAATCCACCACTAGACTTTATCTTCAGTCAACCTTTGTTTATGATTGGTCGTTGTGTTTGGGGACTCTAGTGTGTGTGTGTGTGTGTGTGCGTGTGTGTGTGTCTTTGTCTTTGTCTTTGTCAACTCAATGAACTCTTTCAGCTGTGTTTTTGTGCGTAATAATATGTTTGACATTGTGTATGATCTGTGAATGGCGATGGTGATGTTACCGGTGTCCCTAAACTGTTGTGTTAGCTTGACACTACTTGTGACTGTGCTCTGTCTGATATGCGTATGCTTTGTTTGAAGATGTGTGCAACCGAGATATGCTGTGTGTTTTAACTGTGGTTGATGTCTACGAGCCGTGCAGCACCTGTGTGTGAGTTATGTTGGAGGCGTCTTTCAGAAGTCTCTAAGATGTCGTTGAGGCATCTTTGAGATGTTTTTTGGAGACGTGCTTAAGACATGCTTTAGATTTTATGCCACCTTCCTGCGTGCCCAGTTGTGTATGTGTGGGACGAGGGCCATAGAGTGTATCCTCTTACAGACACAAATCACCAGTAATCATAAGCCCATCCATCACAGTCTTTGTCATGGCAACACCATCCCATCTCCATGGGGATAGAGGGCAGCTGCAGCCATTCCATTTTTGCATAATGAAAAACCATAGGGACCGACGACGGGTCACTTTCTATGTGGCGTGTGCTGCAGGTCATGGATCATCAGTGTGTGTTGTGCTCAGTCCAAGCCTGTTGCAGGCTTCGTTTCTGTGTTTGTATTGAGTCCTGGTTCCTTCACAGTGTAAAAGCGTGTACACATGTGTATGTACCGTACTGTATGTGTTGGAGCAAAGCCAGCTGCTTCAGTGTGTCCTTCCCCATTGCATCTCTTGTCTGTGAAGTCTCTGTGTGCTCTTCTGACAGAGGCTAACTGGTTGCCTGAAAGCTGCTGGCAAGTGATCTGGCTTTGCTGACTCAAACATTTAGCGTTATTCCACTCCAGCAGGACATTGCCCTCAAGATAACAGCTAAAGAATGAGATTAGCACCACAAACATGGGAGGAAATGCTACAGAAAATCCCACACTAATGTAGTGGGGACCATTTTCTAAAATGGCCCTGTCACACGTTAGACTTGTGAGTTAAGGGTGTAGGCGATCTCTTCACAGTGCTGTGAAGCGGCTGAATTGGCCCACTTCAATTACACCTGCCATCACAAAGCACTTCTATTGATTTGAGGCATCAGTATGGACTCCTCCTCAAAGTTAAAAAACAGGACTAGTATTTGTGGAGAAATGCTCAAACATCATTCCACTGAAGACTGCACAATGTGGCAAAAACCAATCAGTTTGCTCCCCTGTCACTGTGAGTGTGACCTCTAGGGTGCTGACCTTTCCCTGTTGACTGTCCCCCTGCAGTCTGGAGGTCAGGACCAGGAGCGCAAGCACAAGAAGCGGCGGGGCGAGTTCTACTCCATCCAGACCTCCCTGATCGTGGCTGCCCTCAAGAAGATGCTGCCCATCGGCCTCAACATGTGCACGCCTGGTGACCAGGAGCTCATCTCACTGGCCAAGACCAGATACAGCCTGGTGAGTGTGTGTGTGTGTGTGTGTGTGTGTGTGTGTGTGTTTGTGTGTGGGTGTGTGGGGTGGAGGCCAGTTGGCCAGTTGCCACTTCCATGGCCAGTTGGCACTCAACTGGCCATGAAAGTCTGACTTATACAGTATTAGGCCTTAGTTATACTCCTTTGCAAACATGTCACCTTGCAGACCAGACCCTTGCATAATTCCTTCTGATGGACGTGAGATGTGCCACCCCTCTGTTTAGTTGCTATCAGGGGTTGTCTATTGTGGCTGGTAGAGACCATGGAGAGCTCAGGCAGTGATGGGGCTCTGGCCCGGGTCTGGTGTAGTGCCACTGTGGAGCTGCAGGGTGGTGAGAACAGCTAGGATGGCCCAGCCGTAGGAAGAGAGGGTTGCCACACTCTTTGATGTCGCCACTACACGATCAAAAGTCCCAAAAAACCTGCGCTGAATAGCTGAATCGCAGGAGGGTGGGATGGATTTCTGGAGGCTGGAGGGTGGAATAAATTACACTAACTCTTTGACTACTGACCAAGAGATTGGCCGTTTGAAGTTCCAAAACCCCCATAACCCTGAAACTGGCGTGGCAAGTGCTGCCATTTTTTTCCCTCGGTCTCTTATGGGAGTGTTGCCACTCTGTTTTCTCTACTGCTCTGGGATGGCCTAATGCCATCGTTGTTTCTCTACAGAAAGACACGGATGACGAGGTCAAGGATCACATACGACACAACCTCCACCTGCAGGAGAAGGTGATTTTGTTCTCCATTTGTTTTATGTTTAAGTTTAATGTTTATATGGAACATGTCTAAAATGATTGTGTCAGTTTTAAATTTTTTCCCCGCACTTTTGTCTTCTGTGTACACATAAACATACATGCACGCACGCATGCACACACTCACACAGTCAGAGGACCCGGCAGTCAGGTGGCAGCTGAACCTTTACAAGGACGTGGTGGTCAGGAACGAGGGGCCTCCTGACCCGGAGCGGACGGTTGCCCGTGTCCAGGGCCTGTCTGCAGCTGTCTTTCACCTGGAGCAGGTTTGATTAGCCCATTCATGCCCTGACACCCTATAATAATCCAGCCAAGCAATGCAGATTGTATCAGTGTCACCATGTCATGGATCTGTCCTGAGAATGAATAGCTTATCGTTGGGTTGTCACATATCACACTTTTGTGCTGTCATCTTTAATTCTTTGTGTGTCATGGACAATTGGACATGTGGCATTACTGCCTTGCCATGAATCCTCTGTGACGATGGACATTCAATAACTCTGTGCCCTTTCTTGAAAGCCATCTTTGTTAGAAATTGTGTGTCAACACACAGCTCCATATCAAACTCTCTCCTCTCTCTCTCTCCCTCTCTCTCTCTCTCTCTTCCTCTCTGTGTTTCCTCCACACACATTCACCCCCACACACTCACTCACACTCACACACATACGCTCACTCACTCATCCATTCATTCACACACACACACACACACACACACACACATACACTAACACACACAAACATGCACGCAGGTGGAGCAGCCACTGAGGTCTAAGAAGTGTGTATGGCAGAAGCTCCTCTCTAAGCAGCGCAAGCGTGCGGTGGTGGCCTGCTTCCGTATGGCTCCCCTCTACAACCTGCCCAGGTACACATCCTCTGCTCTCAGCCCTCTCTTCTAGTCCCCTCTGCTCTCCTCTCCTTTCTTCCCTTTTCCTCTCCTCCGCTCTCCTCTCCTTTCCTCTCATTTCCTCCCTTTTCCTCTCTTCTCCTCCCCTCTGTTCTCTTTTCTTCCCTTTTCTTCTCCTTGTTTCTCTGTCTCCTCAGCACTCTTGTTCTTTCATTGCTCTTCTCACTGTTCTCTTCTCCTCTCCAAACCTCACTTCACCTCTCCGCTTCTTTGCTCTCCTCTTCTCTATTCTTCTTCTCTTCTCTCCATGTATGTGTTTTCTCCTCTGTGCTATCTGCTCTCTTCACTTTGTTTCTACCATCCCTTCTTTGCTCTCCTTTCCTACTCTTCCATGTCGCTTCCCTCCTTTCTCTAATCATCTTTTATCTCCTCCTCTTCTCTTCTCTTCTTAGCTCCTCTCATCCTCTCTCCATGGCTCTGTTCTCTACCAAGAGCCTACTTATGTCTCAAACTCATTTAGCAGATAGTGCAATCCCATCATTTGACTGGGCCCACCATGACAGCTCGGAAATGATGTGTGCAACTTCACACAGAGAGAGGGAGCAAGAGCACGAGAGAGAAAAGTGATTTTCCAAACTCAGACAGAGAGTTGCCCGAAGGTCTTTGATAGGCTTAGACTGTAATTAAGTGTTCTTATTTGAGAGGCAGTCATTTGTCTATTTCAGGTCTGTCTGTGTCTTCAGGCTGGTAGCAAGCATGCACTAGGTATGCATTCACACATGCGTACACACACACACACACACACACACACACACTCCATCCGTTTCTCTCTGTGGGGGTGTGTCCCAGTGTTACTGCCACACTTCCTGATACCCACCATCTGTACAACAAATGCATCCACACACACACACACACACACACACACACACACACACACACACACACACACACACACACACACGCACACACACACGCACATCCACACACACACACACACACACACACACACACACACACACACACACACGCGCACACACACAACACACACACACACACACACACACACCACACATCCACGCACACCACACACACACACACACACAGCCACATATACCCACAGCTAGTATTAAATCCACGCCCACCCAG
Organism: Sardina pilchardus; assembly: GCF_963854185.1. Classification (NCBI taxonomy): domain Eukaryota; kingdom Metazoa; phylum Chordata; class Actinopteri; order Clupeiformes; family Clupeidae; genus Sardina; species Sardina pilchardus. The sequence goes on from NC_085013.1 coordinate 1,043,648, forward strand.
TGTAAATGCCACACCTCTCTCACACTTCTCGCCAGGACAACAAATGCCTCCCTTTGGCCGCCTCTCCAGCCAGTAGAGAAGGGACAACAGCAATTTCACACCCTATTGCCCGCTAACAATCTCAGCCCTCCTCCCTGCAGCACAGGCCATAACAGAGAGAGAGAGGGAGGAGGAAAATAATGAAGAGTCTGTCCTTCAGTTTCCTTAGCCCAGCCATTCCATCACATACCACTGGATTGGGCTGACTCTTCCTAGCATAGGAAATGTGGCATGTGAGAGTAGCCATGTGGA
>NC_085013.1:1044138-1056638 GCF_963854185.1 Sardina pilchardus
CCTCAACGCCTACCGACACTTATGGCTGGAAAAAATGCATGAGAACACAGACTATGACAGTCTGCTCTCCATGCTAACGGTAACGTAATGTTAAAGGGAACGTTTGTGACTGCACCCCCCTCCCCCTCCCCCTCCCTGTCCTCCTCTTTCTTCCTCTTGTCCTCTTCTTCTCCATCATGATATGGACCTTAACTCTCATCGGTTGTTTGTACTGTCAATCTCACTGGTCAGCCTATAGGGTTTGCCCATGCTTTTGGTCAGTGTCTGTGCTGACCTCTTCCGGCCTCCGAAGATTCATTTTTGCTTTGCATTTTGCTCTTATGTTATATTTTTTTCCTGTAAAGATGGTATCATGGTATCTAAGGAATCTTAACAGTACATATTTTATCCAAAAAGGGATGTTTTTACATGTGTGCTGCACAATTTCTATATAGTAGTTCAAAGTATCAAATGCAGTTTCATAGAATAGGGTTGTGCCTAATAATTTATCCAGTACCGCTATCATCATTAATTCAAATCACAATTATAGTTTGAAAAAATCTCTGCAGTTGTCTTACCATAGGTGTTTACTGATGACCAGTTAGATGCACAGGTGCTTCTGTACTAACCATTTAACCTCTACCTGTCCAGCGCTTCCTGATCTGAACCCTTACTTCCTGTTTCACCGTAACCCTGGTAACCCTGCCTCACTCTCATTCTCCCCTCCTCCTCCTCCCTCCTTCCAGGCATCGCTCTATTAATCTCTTCCTTTTGGGCTATCAAAGAATTTGGATAGAGACAGAGACCTACTCCTTTGAGGAGAAACTAGTGCAGGACTTGGCAGTAAGTACTAGCATCCTCCACACCAAAGATATGGGCGCTGACTTTCTCTTTCTTTCAGACTGTTTCTCTCTCTCCTGTCTTTCTCTCGTTCTGTGTTCTGTGGATTTGGTTCGCTCCGCAAGCACAATTCGCCATCGCTCTGAGTGTCACAAACCGCATTGAATGTTCCTCGTTCTTGATCCGTGTTCTGCTCCAGTGCCCTTTGTGCGCCACAGTGACCATGTTCTATGGTTCGCGTTCTGTGTTCTAGTGTCAGTGCCCAAGTCAACAGCATGGGCCAGCATGACGTTCCCTTCAATGTCAGTGCCAGCTGTAGACATTCAGCCCCAGAATGTGCTTGTGGTAAGAGGCTCTTCTGGCGCTATGGCCAGGGCCTTACCCTTAAAATTTATGGAAGGAGCGTCTTTCGTAAATTTTGTTTTGTGATGCCATCAATGTCATTCTCCAAAATGTCATCACTACCAAAAACCGTGGGAAGAGCATCAGTGTCTTCAACAGGCGTGATCTGTTAGAAGTATATGATTGTCTTCTACAGGTTTGATGTAAATAAAGCCATCTATTTGGATGACAGATAGATAATGTTGCCGTCTGTGTCTTCCGATGTGCCATTCTGATATAGGCTCTTCTAATGATCGACATACTGTATGAAAGATCAGATCACTCAGTCTCAGATCAGATATGGAGTTGTATTTTCCTTCATGCAGATTTTTGGGTAGATCATTCTGCTTCCCTCATACATGCGTATGTGTTCAATACAGGGGTACGTCTGATCAACTCATGCTTAACCAGCATCTCCTCAGTACCTGAACCTGCATTGTGTTGTCCCATCATCTGGATGTTGTCTGCCTGGGACTGTGTGTGTGTGTGTCTGTTTGCTTGCATGCCACAGTGCTTGTGTCCTCCTCATGCATCTTCATCCACACTGTGGAGTAACAAAGAACAGAATATGAACAAAGGAACAAGCAGATTCTGATTGTGAGGTTCCTGTTATGCAGTGTAGGTCTATTCTTAAACAGGTGGCTCTTGCATCTAAACTTTAGTGCATGTATACAGTAGAGTTTTAGAGTAGCATGGGTAAGTTAGCTAATGAATGGTCAATTCATTAAGTTCATACTGTAATTGTAATATTGTCTATGTAAGACTGCCTTTAAATAGCATAGGGTACAGTATACTGCAGGCTGCACAGTGCTGAGGGCTATGTAAATGTACATTTTATTAATACATGAATTCATTACACATTAAGGTGTGTAACAGAGAACTGAAGTCTATATCCATAAATGCACCAGAATGTGTGGAGTAGACTGTGAAAGGCCACCTTGTGTGTGTGTGTGTGTATGTGTGTGTCTGTGTGTATCTGTGTGTGTGTGTGTGTGTGTGTGTGTGTGTGTGTGTGTGTGTGTGTGTGTTTGTGTGTGTGTGTGCGTGCATGCGCCGTGTGTGTGTGTGTGTGTGTGTGTGTGTGTGTGTGTGTGTGTAGAAAACACAGGTGAAACTGGAGGAAGAGGAGGAGGTGGAAGCAGAGAAGCAGCCAGATCCTCTCCATCAGCTCATCCTGCATTTTAGCCATAATGCCCTCACAGAGCGGAGGTAAACACACACACACACACACACACACACACACACACAATGTCCGACACACTCTCACACCTCATTCACAGATATCTGCTCTTCCTCTTCCGGATCCCAGTCCCACCCACACAAATATTTCTGCTGCCAACACCAGACAGACAGAAGTCATACACATCCTTTTGCCAACACACCTGCTCCCACCCACTCTTACACACACACACACACTCACACACACACACACACACACACACACACACACATAATTCATCCACCCCACTAGTTATTCTTAATTCGTTGTCATTCTTATGTTAGTGACAATAGCCAAATGCAAGTCCATTGCCCAAATGGAAAAGATCTGGTATGGTAAAAACACATACAGTAGGAATCATTCTTGTCATATGCAACGGTAAATTATCTTTTACTGTACCATGTAAGGTGTCACAACTAAACTACTGTATATTTCTATTTTACTGTATATGTGGGTCACAATTTTGTGTTATTTTATGTCTTACTTTTCAGTATTCCTGGATCTTCTTCATCTTTTTCTTTTTTCGTTTGTCTGGCAACTGACAAGACACAGTTATACACTTTGTCCATATATGTACCAACACATACTGTATAAGGACACACTCCAACTAACAGACTAACTGAAATCATACCTGGACCCTTGGCACACCCTGTGTGTGCTCCATCTGTGTGGAGGGGCAGTGTGCGTAGTCTTTGGCAAGACATGTCTGCACTGGGTCTGCTACACTATGGATATTTACTGTAGGAATCCAAGCAGAACAGAAATCCCAAAATAAAGTGATAAGCTTTTGATAGACATGCCTACTTAAATGCAATTACAATGTTTGCCTTTCAATTTATAATTGACTGTATGCGTGTGACTGTAATATATATAACATGTATGTTATATATGTTGAAATTCGTAACATTTCATGAACATGCTCTTCCCAGTTCTTTAGATGAGGACCCTCTGTATATGGCATACGCAGACATGATGGCAAAGGTAAGGAGGCCGAATATACTGTCTTCAGTTGTACTACCCCTATAAACTTTACTGCTAAGAGTTGTTATTGTGGTCAAGCCAACACAGTGTTTGACTCAGTAGTAGTAATGCATAGAATGCATACCGGTAGTAATTAGCCATGTAAAAGATAGTAGTTAGTAAGTAAGGGATAATCAACGACGCGCCGTGCGTTTACTAGGAAAACAATGCACGTTCGAAGTGGTAATAAGGTCCTGACGCCGCTTATACCACTGCTTATACCACTGCTACTATCATTTTCGTTTATATTGGCGCTGTCTTAGATACAACGTTGCTGTTTTTACCGTTACATTCACCTTGGCGAATCAATATTGAAGTGTGATAGCCCCAAAAAAATGAACTACTGGCCCCGGCAGTGGCGCAACTGGCTGGGGCACCTGCACCGTACGCCGGCGACCCGGATTCGATTCCCGCCCCGTGATCCTTTCCGGATCCCACCCCGACTCTCTCTCCCACTCACTTCCTGTCATTCTCTCTACTGTCCTGTCCAATTAAAGGCATAAAAAGCCCAAAAAAATTATCTTAAAAAAAAAAAAAAAAAAAAAAAAAAAACAACTACTTCATAGCCGTGCGTATTATCTAAAAATAATGCACGTTCCAAATAGCGCATCACAATAGGACATTTGACCAAGCAGTGGTATAAGTAAGGGATAATGTATAGAACGCCGGTCATTATCAGAAAATAATTCCCGACAGGATGAACTGAACCCCGACGCGCAGCGGAGGGGTTTTGCTTCGTCCTGAAGGGAATTATTTTCCAATAATGACCGGCCTTCTATACATTATCCCGCTTATTATACGGCTACTTGCCAAAACAAGAAAAGAAACTCATCTCAATTTGTCTTTAGCAATGACTTGGCTACCGTTTCGTGGCTTCCGCAACAACTAGCGGAGTGAACCCGTTGCCATTGGCAGCGGTCATTATTCCTTCGGAGCGGTCATCTATCAAGAAATAATGACCGGTAGAACGTTGGGAAATCCCATTCAAGTCAATGGAGTGTTCTACTTGCATTGTGAAGAGCCGTATAATAAGTGGGAAATGATTAACAGTAAAAATAGACACACTGTTTCATATGGAAGACAGACAATCAACAAAACATTCAAGAATAGCTTTGGTGTCTTTTTTCAGATGCAGTTGCAGATACAAGTGCTGATTTTGTATGGAAATGCTTGTCATGTTACATCTGAATGTATATACTGTATGTTCTTTTTGAATATAAATATCTGGTTTTCCTTGTCCATCTTCTGTGTTCTCAGAGCTGTGCAGAAGATGGAGAAGAGGAGGAGGGAGAGGGCAAGTCGTTTGAGGTGGAGCATTTCACTTAGGAATGCTGGACATGTAGATAGTGCTGCAGCTTCTGCATTGGAATAAATGCATTTGTGTGGCTGTGTGTGTGTGTGTGTGTGTGTTTGAAACGACAGGAAAAGGAGATGGAGAAACAGAAGACGTTGTACCAACAGGCCAGACTGCATGACAGAGGGGCCGCTGAGATGGTTTTGCAGATGATCAGTGCCAGCAAGGGTAAGGACACGCACACGTACACGCACACACACACACACACACACACACACACACACACACACACACACACACACACACACACACACACGGGTACGTGTATACTTCAGTCACTCCCATAGGATGCTACTGACCATACCTTTATCAGTATCAGTATCTGCGTCATTGTTAACACTAGCTTTTGAAACAGTGTTTTCATTCACTGTATTCACTGTCATGCTAATAAAGCAAATTTGAATTTTGATATGACACACACACACACACACACACACACACACACACACACACACACACACACACACACACACACACACACACACACACACACACACACACACACACACACACACACACACACACACACACACCAAGGCACATAGATCCTTAAATCACTCCCTCAAGGTCCTACTGACACAATAAGACACACACACTAACTCCTTGTCTCTGTGATAGGTCGATTGGATCCCATGGTGACGTACACTCTTAAATTAGGCATCTCCATCCTCAACGGTGGCAACATTATCGTCCAGCAGGTAATACACAGCACTTTAGAGATAAACACACATCACTTCATGCTCACATAGCTCAATAATGGGACTGTCTGCCCTGTAGAAAATGCTGGATTACCTGAAGGAGAAAAGGGACGTTGGCTTCTTCAAGAGCTTATCTGGACTCATGCAGTCATGCAGGTAAGATAGAGTCTAGTGTCCTAAAACTAATATCAGCAGTAAATGTGATGTACCTGTTAACCAGACTTGTTCCACATGAATGGACACATCAAACTTCTGTCAATAAGGCAATCAGTGTATTTTCTCACTGTGGTATACTGTCGTATGCTTATGACATAAAGTCAGTCTTTGACTGATAAATAATATAAGAATGTGAAAGTACACATTCAGTTGCTATATGCCTTGGTATTGACATTGTGTACAGTATGTTATCAACCTAGTCCTACCACGGTAACAATGCTTTGATCTAACTTTGCAACCAAGTCAGTAGTTTTCACTGTGTTTGGCCTTTTCCTTTGATTAATTGAGTGCTTCAGTGCTATTCATAACTGTACTCCCTCTCCAGTGTCTTGGATTTGAATGCCTTTGAGAGACAGAATAAAGCCGAAGGTTTGGGCATGGTGACTGAGGAAGGATCAAGTAAGTATGAAGAACAGGAGGGTGAGAAGTCTCTTTCTTTTTTTCCTCTTTCTCTCTTCCAGACAAGGACAGTCAAACGTGGGTGAGGTAGTATACAGTATAGTGTATAGTGTATACAAGCAGCAATGATCTCTCCCGTCCACTGCTTTTCCAATGACACCAGCATATATAACAATGGGACAATTTCCCGCGTGCAGACACCAAATGACGAGCCCTGGGATTGTCCACAGCGCTGGTGACAGTAATGATATTCAGAGCTGATAGGAATCCTCCTGCAGGAAATTGCAGCGACTCAAGAGGACATTTCATTAGCCTGTAAAGGAGTCCTTTGAAAAGCAATCACTGAGTACACCAAGCCTCCTTTCTTACATACCACAACAGCTGTGAGAGAGAATAGGAACAGATGCCTGCAGTGTATCCCAGAGGCATTAGGCTACACAGTGAAAGAGCTCTTTTTTATGGGCTTCAGATGTGAGAGTTAAAGGGTTTCTTGGACAATCCTCTCTGCGTCCCCATTGGTTATCTCTGGAGTAGTTGACATAGGGCTACGGGGTTGTTGTGGCACCACTGCAGTTTCTGTGAAGTCTGCTCAACCCCGTTGTAATAATGCTGGACCATGGTAAACGTTTGTTGTTCAATTTGAATCAGACCATTGTGTAAAAAGTAACAATGAGTTAGTGTAAACTGATTGACACATTTGTAGCTGCAGCCTTAATTATAATGTTTTGGTTCAGCTTAGTTCAAACAGAGGAGTACTAATGTGATTTGCCTTCTGCTTTGTGCCTAGTGATGTTAAATTTGGCCGCTCTGTTCAAAACTCCTCTCAGTTGAATAGCAGACACTTGTGGTGCACTGTAACTACTGAAGTACCTGTGTGGGCCAGGCAGCACAAAGCAATTAGCAGCAGAGAGCCAGAGTATGGACTGGGGGCAAATAGAGTTGGTGCAGAATGTATTATTGTACATTCTATTGATTGAGAGTTTTGTCACAATCCTATTTTACACACAAAGGGATAGTTGTGTATCTTTTTATTTTAAGAATGTTTAGTATGCTGCGGCACAACCCTGTTTAGTAGGCGGCTGTAGCACAATCAGTAAAGACTGCCAGCCACACATTGATTTATTTTATGTCAGACACTGAATTCCCTTAAGTAGCTCAGTCAAGGGAGAAGGAACAGTGTACAGCCAAATTGAAAGCCCTCAAAGAGTTTTGTGACAGAGTGCCTCCATTTTGCTCATCTGTCGGTTACCAGTTTTAAGACTCTTACAGAACATACATTAGAAGATTTTCGCCTGTATGATCTGACCAGATATTTTTGACTATCTGAAATGACTGATAGTCTGTTGACAATTTAGATAGTAAAATCATCAACCTTTTTGCTGATGTACAAGAACTTGGTACAGCATTAATACAACATCTTGTGGAAAGCCTTTCGTTTGCAGAGATACACTTCACTCATTCCATGTGTGCCACTGTATGTGTGTTCATCTAGCTGGTGAATGGATTTGTTCCCTGAGTCTTGTATGTGGACACTTTTGTCTGACCGCGTATAGCGTCCCCTCCAGCTAGAGTACACTGTGAGAGGGAACACACACTACAAATCACCATGCCATGAGAGGCCATTGAGTTCATTTGCAATAGCGCAATTTAAGTTTTAATGCGTCTGCATACATATTTCAGCTCATTTTCACCTCATATTACCAGGCATAAGTGATGGCAGTCCAATAATGTCTCTCACCTTCAGTTCAACACTTTGGTGCCTTAAAAAAGCAGTAAAACAATAAATCCTCTGACAAATACTAACTCTTGAAACTCAGTAAATGTGTGTTCAATGTCGTCTGGTTAGTGATGTCAGTACTTTTATCTATATCTATATCTATCTTTCTCTGTTTGTTCCTACTTCCTGTTACTGAAATTCAATGTCTTCTCCTTTGCTTATGTCTGCTGTTATGTTTGTTTGTTTGTTTGTTTGTTTGTTTGTTTGTTTCTTCCTGTCATTTTCTTTAACTCATCGGTCGCAGTCAACGTGAGTGAGCGGGGTAAATACATGGTTTAGATTCTTCTCATTCCCTTAGTGCTGCATCTCCCCTACCCCTCTTCCCCATCTCTCTTGAATGCAGTGATCAATTGCTCTGGTCTGCAGGAACTTCATGCATGCTTGACAGCCATATGACAAGAATGTATAATTCCCACAATAGAATACAGATGAAATAGGTCTATGCGTATGCACATGCAGATAGATCAGTAACAAGTGAGCTGAATCTCGTCCTTGTATTGCACAAATGCTTTGTATGTTGATGAATAAGTCATATAGACATTGATGACATTAATTCATATAACACATTTAGAGGAATCTCTTATCTGCCTTTCTACTCAACTAGCACTCCCTGTTTAAGTTTGACCCCGTCCTTCCTCTGCATTGTGGCAGTACTAACCACATGTCCATTGAAAATAAGAATAAAAAACACCCAGACTTTAGAAACAAGCAAGCAACAGCATCGTCTATCTGGGTTTCTTTTTTTATTCCTATTTTCCAATGCACAGAATGATACAACCCCGGGCGAGAAGTTGTCGATGAAGCTGCACAGTGACTCGTTTTAGAATTATGTGTGTGAACATGAATCCAGCCTTCAACTCGGAGAGCGAGAACTATTGCACTAGCTGTGAATGAGAGCGAGGGGCATGAGGAAGCGGATATGAATGACTGTACCATCCATGCCCTCCCCTCAGTACATATTCTTTAACATAACCTCCTGTCTTTGAAAGGTTCCAAGGTTCTTCAGAACGATGAATTCACAAAGGATCTGTTTAGGTTCCTTCAGCTGCTGTGTGAGGGCCACAACAACGGTAAGTCTCCCCCTTGGCTATCAGAGCCACACAACCATAGTTACAATAATACTTAGTTGCTTAATACTTAATTGCTGCAGATGCGATTGAGCATAAGTCATATCTTGCATATTTTGCATTTTAAGTCACTTAGAGCCAGTAACAATTTAAGATATGCAAAAGCTTTTTACAAAAATTGCAGTAAATATAATGTGATGACAACAACATACAAATGATGTGGCAACCTGTTTCATGTGACAATAAGAGTGAAGTCAGTACAAAAGCCCACTTAGTTTTGCTCTGCCTTTGGTTGCCTGCTCTCAATTCACCTTTTTGTCTGAAGACTTCCAGAATTTCCTGCGGACTCAGACTGGAAATACAACCACAGTGAATATTATCATCAGCACTGTGGACTACTTACTTCGATTGCAGGTATGAATCACACTCCTCCCAAACTCATTGGGTCAAGCCAGGAAATTAGCAAAAATGTACTAAAGCTATTTTGATAACAAAAGCACTTTGTTGATTTAATACCATGAGCAAAATCCTAAGCACATACATGGGCCACAAAGACAATTCTCCCACACACCACACGATAGTAATTCATGTGGAACACTTTGCTCACTGTCCATCTTAGCACTTTGCCCATCATGGAGCCATACACATACTCATTCTCAATAGCCACCACAGTGAAAAAATCAGTGCATTTAGAACAGCTCATCTGTCTCAGTCTGGTCTTAAGTTGTAAGAGTAGCAACAAAGTACATATTGGCTGTGATTTTGTCATGTGGACAATTGCTTCCCTCCTCAGGAATCAATCAGTGATTTCTATTGGTACTACTCTGGGAAGGATGTCATGGACGAGGCTGGCCAGAGAAACTTCTCCAAAGCCCTGGCAGTGGCCAAGCAGATCTTCAACTCCCTCACAGAGTACATACAGGTAAGCCACACTTGCAGCACTACTGCAGCAGGCCAAGCAAATGTCCTCCAGGACTTCCAAACGTATTTAAATCACAGTAGAGTGCCACTGGGCTCACTAATAAATGCTTGCTATGGCATATTTACAACTGGTCTCTGCTGCCTCAAACACCTATTTAAATAGTTTTTTTTTAACAAACATGGTTGTCTCTTTCTCTCTGCCCCCCTCTCTCTCAGGGTCCATGTATAGGAAACCAGCAGAGTCTGGCTCACAGCAGGTTGTGGGATGCAGTGGTGGGATTCCTCCATGTGTTTGCCAACATGCAGATGAAGTTGTCACAGGTATGACCCAGGGATGGGGATGTGTTTATCGAGTCCCCTGTTAGTCTGTGTTGCTATTGTACAGGCTTTCATCATTTACTAGTTATGGGATGTATTGTATAATGATGTGTGACAATACAACATCAGTGCCTTATTAGCACTCTTGACCTTTTCAGCTGTGTGACTTACTGTCAGACTGTGTGTATATGGCCACAGCATTTAATCTACCACTAGGGGGACCCCTTGGTTCAAGGAACAAAGAGGCTACAAAGGCCAAGGCGCTGGAATATCAATCTCTCAGTTTTATATCTTTTATTACGAGTGCAGATACAGACTGGGCCATATGTCATAGCCAGAATAGGTCACTAAACAGTGGCGCAGGCACAAACACACACACACACACACACATACACACACACACACACAAACACACACACACACACACACACGCACACATAGCTGGACAGGCAGACAGACACACACTAATCCACACACTCCCACACACAGAGCCCCATTCATACTCTAAGTGACTATCAAAAGCTGACCGGACAATCAGGGGCCAGATCGGCGGGCGGTGGGATGGCTGCTTGATTAACCTAATCAAAGGGCCTCCTGTCAGATTTACGGCGCTCTGGGAGCCCCAGAGCCTACAGCCCGTTGGTGACGGGGACAGCTCCAAGACCCCAGGATGAGTCAGCCGCCGACAGCCATCTGCTCTCGCTGACCGCAATGACATTAGCCAGGGCCGGTGATGGATGGACGGGCTCGCCTGGGGAGCGCCGGCCTGTGCCGCCAACCCAGAGTGGGGCTGTGATGTGTGGGCGCAATGCCACTCACAAGTATTAGACACTCGTCCAGTCTCACTCCGTCTAGTTTCATCTCTTCCTAGACACACCTGTTTGACCTCTTTTGGGCACATCCCTCCTTTTTTAAATGAGGAGGGATGATTTGCATTCTTTGTTCATGGTCTGGAAGTAACTAATATGCCGCACATTATTGAACTAATTAAAAAGAAAAAATCTTCAAGGAGGACAGGTTTTGTCCAATTTTGGTCCATGTCAGTGTCAACCATATACAACCATATGGAATGGTTGTAATTTGTTCATGGCACTAACAATATTTGTATTAATCAAAAAGGAATGGCAGTCATTTTTGTCTGGATTGTTTGTATGGGGTGTGTTAATGTTGACCTGTTGAGGACCATGTAAGTGGACAGTGTTGGGGAGTTGGAGAGGACAGTGTAATGTGGAAAGTAGTGTTTTTTAGGCTGTAATACTTGTTATGTTTATTTTCCCACAGGACTCGAGCCAGATAGAGTTACTGAAAGAGCTGATGGATCTGCAGAAGGACATGATTGTCATGATGCTATCTCTTCTGGAAGGTTCCATCATGAAAATTCTCTCTCTCTTTCTCACACAACCTCAATACTTCTCCTCTCTTTTCCTCTCCCAGTATTTCTCTCTTACACTTTCTATCAAATATGAAGATATGTATAACACACACCACAAACACACACACACACACACCACACACACACACACACACACACACACACACACACACACACACAGATTAGATGTTATTCATGTTTTTGGTCATTGCACATAGTGCAGACACAAGCCTACAGTATGAAATATAAAGAAAAGCGGTGAGATGCTAAACCTTCCACATACACAAACACATACTGTACGTACACACACACACACACACACTCACAAACTCTCTTTCTCTCTGTCTCTCTCTCTCTTTCTCTCTTTCTCTCTCTTTCTCTATTCCCCCTCACTATCAGACATGCTGTAGACTCTGTGTCCTCTATCTCTCTCTCTCCATAAATGAGCAGATTGAGCGGGTTTATAATTGCTGTGCTAATAAGGTTAGCGGTAATTGTGATCCTCATTACTGGTGATGGATTCAGAGGAGGCCACAGATGCTTATGATACTTTAATCTTCACACCAGAATAAACAACACACATATCTCTCCACCACTTACTGTACATGCCATACCTGCTGCATTTACAAATATGCAGCTGCCACAAGACTTATTTATGAGCATGTTGTCATGGATTTTAAAGCTGTTGTCGAATAATAATGGCTGATGCATAGACAGTTCTCTATCAACATCTATATATGCCCTATCCATCAGATTTATATTGGTTTGTATTGGACTTCAGGGTTTACAGGAAGGAGTTTAATAATTAGCATTTAATGTAATACTTCCTTTATTCTGTCTAGGTAATGTGGTGAATGGGACCATTGGGAAACAGATGGTGGACACACTTGTGGAGTCGTCCAGTAACGTGGAAATGATCCTCAAGTTCTTCGACATGTT